>NW_015170305.1:179988-229213 GCF_001447785.1 Gekko japonicus | reverse complement strand
AAAAGCAATGAACATATTGTACTACTATCGGTAGTAGTATTAATAGCAGTACTATTGCTAATAATTGTTGTAGTAATGGTAGCAAAAAAGAATGCATTTGATATACCTTTTCATTGGCTGTAACAACAACAACAAAAACCCTATCACAAATCCTAAACTTTTAAGGCAAAGCTGTACTTAATATTATAGAAAACAGAGAGTTTAGCTACGTGGTGAATTTCTATTTATGCTATAATACAACCAATGGCATCCTTGAAAGAATCCTGGGAACTGTAGTTTAGCGAGGGCACTGATTTTTTGTTTTGTTTTGTTAGTTGCAGAGATATGGATGAATTTCAAGTGAGCACATAAAGGGAAACTTCAAGCTCAATGTGCCTTAGGCTGCAGTCACATGCACCAGTTGAAGTGGAGGGAAAGTGAGGCTATTTCCTCCGGAGGAATTTGACACGCAGTTGCAAGATCACACATCCCTTTGTAGCTGTGGGCTCAGCCCATCACTGTGTTATCAGATACAACTGTGGGTGAGTCTCCTTTTTTTGATGTTTGTTTCCCACGCGCATAAACAAGGAATCACACCTCCACACTGAGGGCCCCCTGTGGAGTATGCGATGATGTGCATACTGTGAAGGGGGGGGGGACGGCACTGAACCGGGATGGCCTGATCAGAGCTTCCTGACAGCATGAGAGCGTGTTTTGTGCAATCAGACAGGGGAAAGTCCATCCATGGCCCGTCAGAACTCATTAGAGCCAGACTTTCCCCAGTGTCTTTTAACTCCGCTTCTGTGACGGAGCAGCACAGGTTGCCGACAACTGTGGGACTCTTCCCAGATGTTGCTGTCTGATCGTTCCCTTTAGATCCATCAGGCATTCACACCTATGTCGGATCTAAAGACCCGTGTGATCGCAGCCTTACTCTCTTTTTTTGAAGTGAATTTGAGTCTGATTCTAAATGTGGTTTGGATCAGTTCCATCCCTCCAGTTACCCAGTTCTTCCTGCCAGTCCCACCTCACCCTTTCAGAGTAACAAAAGCTTACCTTTGTGCAGAGATGGAGTAACCATCAGAGGAAGGGAGCTTGTTAAGCACATGGTAAACGTAAAGGTAAAGGTTCCCTTGCTCGAAAGCCAGTCGAATCCGACTCTCTCCGTCTTGCGGCATCCCGGGTCTCGAACTGCTGAACTACTGACCTTCCACAGCCTGCAGTTCAGAGTCTTAACCACTTGAGCCACCACAGTTAAGCACATGATAGGATGCTAAATAATTTTCTCAGTAGTCACAGAGGCTTCCAGTACCGTTAACAGTAACCCTAAGATGAACAGAACACACCAAAATAATCAAATAGCATTTAAACCAAAATAGCAGCAGCAACAACAACCACCAGCTAAAGATTAATCTCTCATCCTACGTTTTCAAGCTGGCTACCCACTATTTCCCTGCGTCTTCTGTGGTACCACATTCAGCCTCCTGACTATCCACACAGGTCAGTCAGGTAAAACTATATCAAGACAGCCAAAACCATGATGCCATTTATCTTACAAACTGACAGCGGGTGGGTGCTTTAACCTTTGTGTCCCTCAAATCCAGTGCCTAAGTGTACATCCCAGCAGAGGTTTTTGAGAGGGACAAGCACACAGAGTGGGAATCAGATCACCTCACACTGCTGTTCAGACAAAGAATATGCCAGAGACCATGCTGACTACTGCTAGGATTAACATGGGTAGCACAGCAGTGGTAGCACAGAACCTCTGCAAGTAGCATCAAGTCTTTCCATTCACACTTCATCCCCGTGCATTCAGGGCAGCATCTGAATACACTACATTGTGTGAGGCCCCGGTCACACAGGAGATTTTGGCCCGGGAGAGGGACGAATCGGGGGCGCAGCAAATGGGCGCAAGCACACCGTAACATCTGGGAATCGGCTCGCACCTGTCCCCGATCCGTCCCTTCAGGCCAATAACGTGCTGTAAAAAAGAACCACCCCCAGAGGAGGACTTACCTGGGACGCTGCATCAAGCGCGGCCGTGGGATTGCCGGCGCGCTCTTCGTTCATAGCAATCCCGGCTCCCGGCCAAACTGCGCATGCTCACACATGCGCAGTTCAGCTGCCTTGCGTCCCTATCAGTGGCTTCCCCCCGGCATCTGATCGTGCCGGGGAGGAAGTGCGCAGCGGCTCAGGGGATCTATGTGATCCCGCCGCGTGTCTCTTTTGGTGCGGCTTTAAAAAGCTGCACTTTGCCCGTGCTTTTCCCCCCCGTGTGGCAGGGGCCTACTGTCACTGTAACCATGAGGAAGCTCTCTAAATCCAACATGCACTAAAAAAAGCAAGTGTGATATGGAACACATAGTTATGTGTAAATTCACAGTCCATGGTGCGGCAAGAACAATTCAAGGAGATATTATTATTTCCACCTCAGACAGAGGGATGGAGTGGATGCTAGTGCTATACTCATAACTGAGGGTTTCCAATCTGTGAATTCCCAGCTGACAAGCAGTGGGACAAAAATGTGCCATTCTGCATAAGTACTGATGATTTTCCCCCACACACAATGGCTGAGTTCAGACTGGCAGTTTGAAGCGGGAGGGAGTCATGGCAAAAAAGAGCCAGAACAAACTGTTCCGGGTTTTCCCAGTGACACTGCACCGACTGATGCGGGAGCATACCGGGAGGAGGCACAAGGGAGCATTCACACTGTTGGCACACAAGAAAAATGCGGCTTTTGGCATTTACACTTTGTTGGACGCGAAATAATCGCGCTTTCCAGGGTTTGCTACGACTCTTACCAGGTATCTTTTAAACTTGGGAGCGAAGCATTACAAGATGGGTTGAGTGTGGGTGGGGAACACCTGACAGATGTGCCTGTGTGAACGGCCCATTTAATCTGGTTGTGAAACGTTTCTGAAATGCATGTATATCGGGGCAAACTGCCAGTCAGAACTCAGCCAATTATTAGGTAAGCCAATTTTTTGCATATATCAGTCCTAAAACTTACCTAAAACTCAACTCTGAAATATTATTCCAAACAAATTGAGGTCAGCTTCACTCAAAACATCCTGTGTTCACATGGTGTGTGTTTGTGTGTGTGTGTGTGTGTGTGTGTGTGTGTGAAGTACTACTATCAAGTCACTTCTGACTTATGGTGACCGTATGACCTGTGCTCAGGTCTTGCAAACTAAGGGCCCTAGCTTCCTTTATTGGCACAGAGTAGAGCAAACCTAAATATCTCTATCTCTAATTACTATTAGTAGTAGTAATACTAGTAGTAGTAGTAGCAGCAGCAGCTGTCCTAACAGTACTAGTAGCAGAAAAAAGAATACACAAAAGACCTAAAATGAAAATTTTCTCTCATTGACATCAAGGCCTATTTCCAAAAGTAATTTAGGACTAATTCATACAGCTATATGAATATTTATGAGTCTGTTCTTAGTCAGATCAGGTAGAATATATCTCTGGTATTCTAGTCCAATGCACAGTCTGCCATCTATCCAAATCACGTGCAGATTTGTTTTCAGAAGCCAGTGGATTAAGATATAGCTTGCATATTGCTTGAAAATAAGTTGAACAGAGTTGGAGAAAAATTGGGCTCCAAGAGCTAATGCCATCACATGATGATTTTTTTTTAGAAGATAGGGGCCAATCAGAAGGTCCTTTGTACCTGACCTATCTGGAAGTGTAATCATTGGTTGAAAAAGTACAATTGGACATGCTCACATAGGTTTTGGATTCCAAAATTCATCTCCATATTGTAGGATAGTGCAGTATTGTTCTGCTATAGCTATCATTTGTAAGTGGACTGGTGTGTCCACACAGGAAAATCCACTTGAAAATTATTGCTATAGGCAACAGTGAAGATACTCCCATGCCAATGCACCTGTGCTAATCTACCTTGCAATGTTGTTTGTAAGGATAAAATGAGAGAAACAGGTTTGTTACCTCAAATTCTTGGAGGAAGGGTGGGATAAAAATGTAGATGATTGATAGACAGATGGAGGGCTAGGAACTTTTCACTGATGGATTATATGGAAGCAGAGTTAGTGAAGTTCCACTAAATTCTGTAAGACTACTCTAGTGTAATACTCAACCAGGGTTTAATTGACTGCATCTTTTAAAGCAACTGATAATACACCTTTCAAGATTTAAAATAATTTTAGCCCACTGATCCTGGATTTGTTTTTTTTAAAAAAATGTTATCTAAGTCTTATCTTTAACCTTTATGCTGTAACAGTCACTGGTGTTTGGGTAACATAACTTATTCTGGACTGATTCGTTTGCCTTCAACAGTTTCCCACACTTAGATAAATCAAGCATTATCTTCCAGTGTTTATACAAGGAGGTGGTAACATATATAGAACCAGGGACAGGGCTAGGTACTTTATTTGGAAGCTAGATAGACTTCAGAGATTAGCTGAGTTGTTTACCTGTCTGGTAGATGGACATACCAAACACTGATAATCTTGCCATGGAAAATATCACAATACACTCAAGTTCTTTTTTTGTAAAATCTCCTCCAACACTCATTGCAAAGTTACATCTTTTTTATATACTGTGATTGATTCTTCTTCAGTGTGTATTGCTTTACATATCCAGGGAAGTCTCACTCATTTCAAACTTCTCATTTAAAGTGCTTCCCTCTTTATTATGTTACTCTGAACATAGTTCAAACAACAGAAAGGAAAGCCTAGTTTCTTAACATATAATCCCCTCCATAGGTTTTGAAGCATTTCCACATGTTATGTTGCCAAGGATCTACACACAACCATCACAATTTGTCTAATTTGGGGACACAGTGTCACAGCATTTTGAACAAGATTAGCATACCCAGGGGTCATTTTGTAGAAAAAGAGCTAGGGGAACTCATTAGCATAACTCATTAGCATATGCCACACCCCCTGACATCAGGGGCCCGGCGGTGGACCTGCAAGGCCAGCGGGAGTGCGAGGAAGCCCCGCCAAGGCCCTCCCTGGCCCCAGGCAGGCAGGGGTGGGGAGAGGCAGGGAGGAAGCAACTTACCCTCCCTCTTCTCCTGCCTCCTCCTGGCTGAATGAGGGCCAGAAGCGGGGTGGCCAGAAGCAGGGGGCGGGGCTTCGTCATGTGCCCCGCCCTCCGGACCTCACCCGGGGGAACTGCGTTCCCTCGCGTTCCCCCCCGAAATGACCTCTGAGCATACCACACAACAACAAATTTGTTTCTAATTCCCAATCACTCCTGCAATTGTATGCCATAGAATACCATGTCTATATGATATAGGTAAAGGTAAAGGTTCCCTTGCTCGAAAGCCAGTCGAATCCGACTCTAGGGTTGTGGTGCTCATCTCCGTTTCAAAGCCGAAGAGCCAGCGCTGTCCAAAGACGTTTCCGTGGTCATGTGGCCGGCATGACTAAACACCAAGGCGCACTGAATGCTGTTACCTTCCCACCAAAGTGGTACCTATTTATCTACTTGCAATTTCTTGCTTCCGAACTGCTAGGTTGGCAGGAGCTGGAACTAGAGATGGGAGCTCACTCCATCATGCAGCACCCGGGTCTCAAACTGCTGAACTACTGCCCTTCCACAGCCTGCAGTTCAGCGTCTTAACCACTTGAGCCACCGCAGCTCCCTATATGATATATACCCATCTAAAAGGAATTTATATTGCTTTCCACTAGTAGGTGAATATAATGCTTACTGCTAGACCCCAGGATGTTTTATTTACATCGTTCAGCATCATTGTGCAATATATTTAAATCACAAAATTGAAGGCCTGAACAGTTCAAATCATTGAAAAGAGTTCATATTCCAAGTTCCCACCTCAGATCACTATCGATAGTGTCCCCTCCCCCTAAATTTCACTGTGTAAATATGTTTATGGTTGCAGCTTTCAATAGACTGGATCCAGTGGGAAAGTCCACAGAAGGAGTTGGTGAAGTAGATGGTTCCTCACCTCCCCCTTCCCCAGCAATCTGCCTTTTGTCCTGAACCTCCTTACAGAGGATTGTGAGTGGCTTGCAAGCAGAATGTACCACAGGACATTGGCCACAAGGACAGTGAGGGATCTGGTAAAATCACCTCTTTCCACCTCACTCAGAGAAGAATTTGGGGGGAGTCAGCAGTCTGCTTAGGGAAGAGGAAGGCAAGGAAAGATCCATTCCAGCAAAAAGCTTCAATGAATTCTTCCACAAGATCCAGCCTGGTATATTTCAGTTTGAACTTCCTTAGAAGCTTTTACATAAGTATTCATGTGGGAAAGAGCAAATCAGAGCATGAAATCCTTAATATTCATCTGGCTTTCACACTACTCTGGTTAGTGCCTTTGAAGTTTGAGAAGTTCCAAAGCAAGAGAGAAGACCTCTGTCCTGCCATTCAGGCATCTCATCTCAGCAAGAATACACTCATGCTCAAATTGAACCTGTGATTCAGAAAAAAAAGGGCTTCCACATGGGAAGGGACTCGTATGGTTTCCCTGTTGCTGGTGTGGCTACAGATAAAGAGCAGCAGTGACGGGGCTTCCACATAGCAAGTTTCCCTGTCATTTCCGTTCCCCAGAACCCAGTAGCAGCCACCACCCACCATGGGTCACTGAAAAAAATGAAACTAGAATATGTTATACTGTTGCGACGTAGGTGTAATGGGTTCTGTGACTTTCCAGCTTTGGGTTTTTTTAAAGTCTTTTGCCTTGTCTGTTTCAGAGATATTACTTTCCCTTTATATCTCCATAAGGACAGGGGCCAGAGACAGATTCACAGAACCCGTAGTTGCAATGGTTTGTTGATATGACGATATTCTACTGCCAATTTTTAAAAAGCTAAAAGTTCAATAATAAGTAAAACAGCAGCTGAAGATTCTGATGTTCTAGTTGCCTTTGGAACTACCAAGTTACACAGAAGCAGGGCAACTTTCCTTAGACAAAAAGAAAAGCTTGCTCCATTACGGCCTGGTAAAAGATGATAAGAAACTGGCAGACAGAGGTGCTCCCTTATCCAATGGTTTCAATTCACAAGATTTCTGCAAGTTGGGATCAGCACAGCTGAACATTCAGCAGCTTTTTGCATTAAAACTGTTCTCAGTTCTCATAGGCTTTCAGTTGTAGAAACTGACATGCCTTGTCTGCGTGCTCCCATGCAACTTTCCCACAGCCCCCCCCCCCATTTGCTGTTTTCTATATTCTTTACATAAATTAACCATTTACTTTTCACAGTGAGTGACTTAAAGATTTATGGTGCCATCCTTCGTCCCTTATGGTTGCCTAGTCTAGTTTTTGTTAGCTGGAAAGGCAAGTGAACTATCTGGAAAGGGGAATGGAATAATGTGGACATGTACACTCTCACAGTGCTTTGTCTCAGCTATTCCCTCCTCAAAACCATTTTCTTCCCAATGGAAAAAAAAAATCACTTGACAAAGCTGTCTGTCCATTAGATACAGGAGCCTTTTCTTGGGAGAGGGTTCTACAGCTCCCAAAGGTACACACTGCTGTGGCTAAGAAAACCTTGGACAGTTTTGATAGATCAAGATGGGTGGCCGTGTTAGTCTGTCTGTAGCAGCAAAAAAGAGCAAGAGTCCAGTAGCACCTTAAAGACTAACAAAATTGGTGGCAGGGGAGGAAGTTTTGTGAGTCTGTAAATTGTGTTAATCTTTAAGGTACTACTTGGTCAGTTTTGTTTCAGGTTGCTAGGCTTGGAGCTCCAGAGCTGTGCTCTCTTTCAAACTAGTATACTGAAAAGTACGCAGATGGACAAGTGATCTCAGCTTAGCGTACTTTATTAGATCAAGAACAAGACAACTCAAGCCGGCTCACAGGCCGGCTTATATCCCCCGTGAATCCACCACCCAAAACACACCCCCACTTCCCAATAGGTCCAAACTAGTGCCTGAGAGTCCCACAGGCTCTCAGCCCGGAGCCTAGCCCTCTGATTGGTGCGGCTAGGATCCGTATAGTCCATTGTCTGTCGGAGTAAAGCTCGACGCTTGTGTTTGACAGCGTGGTGCCCAAGCTGACCATGCGGTCTGGTCCTGATACATTACATATACTATCAGTGCAGTCCAAAACAATGTTGAAGTCAATGGGTTTAGAAGGGTATAACTTTTTCGGGATTGTATTATAAAAGTGATGAAAGGAGCTTTGACTCTTGAAAGCTGATAGTACCAGGGGATTTCAGTGTCCATGCTGATGCTGATGCCTCCTCACAGGCTTCAGACCTGGTGTCTTCCATGACAGCACTAGAACTCTTCCAGATTGTTTCAGGTCCAGTGCATCAAGCAGGCCACACACTGGATTTGATCTTTAATACGGGGATGATCAGATCATTTTGCTCTGAAGGCCTGGTCTAGGCGGTGAGCGGATTTATGCTTGTCCACATAGAGTAATGGACCCAATTGGATTTCAGAATGTTCTGTGGGACCCAATGCCCCCCAGCAATTCATTGGATGAGCTGACAGAGGACTGGAATTCCCATCTCTTTATAGTAGAAAATCCAAACGAAGAATTACCACTGTTATTTCAAAAAATAAATTACTTTGGCGAAAAGGCTGGATTTTATGTTAATAAAAACAAAACCAAATTGTTATGCAAAAACATGACTAAAAAGAAACAATCTGAACTGCAAGATCTGGTACAATGCGAAGTTGTGAAAAAGACAAAATATTTAGGTATTGAGTTAACTGCGATCCCTGATGTCCTTTTCGCTCCCAGTCTAAATTGTCTCCCTGGTATACTTTGGAACTCAGGGAGATGAAACAAGAGCTTAAGACAACTAGAGCGAGTTTGGTGGTGAACTTGCAACAAAGCTGCAGGAACATCTTATAGGACATTTACGAATCCCTATGAGATGGCAATGAAGGCAGTTAAGAAAGAGTTCTATACAGCCTCCATCATATCTGCTACTTCTCACCCAGCACAATTGTTTAGGGTAATTAGGTCTTTAACGTCTCTTACAGAGAGGACCCAAAATAGGAATTTGGCTATAGCTGTGAGGCCTCTTTTGTAAGCTTTTTTTGTGTGTGTGGAGAAAGTCTTGTCACTCCACTGCAACCTCCCAGCCAATCTTGATACAGTAAGTGAACTAGAAGTTCCTTGGCCGTCTTTGGATTCAGTGTTTAACAGCTTCAGCTGACTCTCCCAGGCCAATGTTGACAGGATTCCACATACCTCTTGAACCCATGTCTCTTGTGGCTGGTAAAGGCTGTCAGCAAGGGAATTCAGGGTCCCCTGGTAGACATCATCAATCTGTCCCTGGATTCAGGGGTCTACCCAGAGGGACTGAAAGAGGCTGTGGTCATATGCTCTTTAAAAAACCAACCTTGGATCCTTTATATCCATCCAATTACTGCCCCGTCTCAAATCTTTCATTTCTGGGTAAAGTAATTGAAAACAACCTTGGAGCCTTTATATCCATCCAATTACTGCCCCATCTCGAATCTTTCATTTCTGGGTAAAGTAATTGAGAGAGCAGATGCAAAACAGCTCCAGAGTTTCTTGGAAGACACACCAGCCCTAGACCCATTCCATTCCAGCTTCCACCCCAGCCATGGGATGGGGACGGCTTTGGTCGCCCTCATGGATGAGCAATTTCTTGGAAGACACACCAGCCCTAGATCCATTCCAGTCCAGCCTCCACCCCAGCCATGGGATGGAGACGGCTTTGGTCGCCTAAGATCGCCCTTCAAAAAAGCACCTGAAACTCTGCTTTTAGGACTCAAAATGGAGGAATTAAATATAAAGAAAAAGACTCTATTCTGGTACTTAATAACAACCGCGAGAATGGTTTATGCACAGTGCTGGAAACAGGAGAAAGTGCCAGAAATAGAAGATTGGATTCAAAAAGTTCTATTTATGGCAGAAATGGACAAAATAACTAGAAAATTGAACAATAAAGAAGACCAAGAGTTTTATGAAGAATGGAATGACTTCAAGATATACTTAGAAAGAAACTGGGATGTAAAAAGAAATTTACTTTGTTTAGACCAATACTAAGTGAAGAATTGTTATCCTGATGACTCAAACTTTGTATCACAGGGGAAATGCATTGCGGGAAACCACTGGAGGGGAGGGAGGGAGAAAAGAAGTTGAATGCAAAACTTATTTTGAATATGTTAATTATATTTGAAAAAATAAAAGTTTGTTGACAAAAAAAAAAGAATGAGTTGAGATTTTCATATAAAAGCACATTTTCATTCATGTATTTGGATGAGTATTTCATAAATATCTATTGAGATACGAGTTTTCTACAGTTTATTCCTACACAGGTTCCGTTTTTGTGTGTTGATTTCTTTACTGTTTATCTCCTGTTTTCTGAGAAGCTGATGGTGGCTGTAAGGAGGTGGAGGCAGCAGCCATGTTAAGGGTTCTTCAAGACCTCCTGGCACATCGTATCATATGGGCTGGTAGTGTGATAAAAAGGTAAAGTTTCCCTTGCTCGAAAGCCAGTCGAATCCAACTCTAGGGTTGCAGTGCTCATCTCCATTTCCAGGCCGAAGAGCCAGCACTGTCCAAAGACGTTTCCATGGTCATGTGGCTGGCATGACTACATGCCAAGGCTCATGGAACACTTTTACCTTCCCACCGAGGCGGTACCTATTTATCTACTTGCAATTTCTTGCTTTTGAACTACTAGGTTGGCAGGAACTGTGACCAGAGATGGGAGCTCACTCCGTCATGAGGCAATTGGGTCTCAGGCTGCTGAATTACCAACCTTCTGGCCTTCAGTTCAGCTTCTTAACCACTAAGCCACTGAAGCCACCAGTAGTGTGATACAGGTGGCCAAAAGGTCTAGCCATATCCCATGGGGTCAAAGCATTTTTTGACTTCCTAGTCCACTCCCAAACAGAATCATATACAAGCGCAAGCCCATAATTTAGTTAACTTAAACAAGGTTATACCATGCAAAAAGATGTAATAAATAAATAGACTCATATAATGACAAAGGTTATAAGTGTATCCCAAAAATAATAGAAAATATAAATAAAGATATGATACATATACAACTACATATAAACCAAAAGTCAAAATTCAGTGTCTAAGATGTCCATTCCAAATGCCTGAGAAATTTGACATAGGTTAGCTTTTCAAAGAATTAACCTGCTGTGTAAAAAAGTTCACTTCCTCCCAACTTTATTAGGGTGATGAAGCATGTAGCAAGTAAGGATCCACACTCAATGTCTTGACTGTCTCTTTCTCAAGAGCTAATGATCCTTTTCTTCAAAGCTGATGATCCTTCTACAAACGAAATCAATTTTCACAAGTAATAAGTAGGGATGTGCGTTCAGTTTGGACGAACTGGAAAAAAAATTATAATGCCTATTAGGCATTATTTGGGCCTGCTTAAAGCCAAATCAGATTCCCTAATCTAAATTGGCTGGCCAAACAGGGATTCCCCAAATGGATGCCATATATTCGGCATCCATTTGGGGAATCCGTTTGCTGGGCGAGGGGAAGGAAATGCGTCCCTGCTCCTTCTAGGGCCTTCCCTGGCTGGTCCACCTCAGCGGGTGGGCCAGGGAAGGCCGGGTGACTCTTTCCAGGCCTTCCCCAGCTTGCCTATCATTCCAGGGCCAGAGAAGGATGGAGAGAGCTCTCCAGGCCTTCCCCAGCTCACCTGCTTCAAAAGAAAATTGCAAATATGAACCAGAACATGTCTAGTAAATGTTGGAAATGTAAAAAACATGAAGGCTCATTTTATCACATGTGGTGGACATGTGATAAAGCTGTGGACTTTTGGACAAAGGTCCACAGTGAAATGCAAAAAATACTAAGATCGCCCTTCAAAAAAGCACCTGAAACTCTGCTTTTAGGACTCAAAATGGAGGAATTAAATATAAAGAAAAAGACTCTATTCTGGTACTTAATAACAACCGCGAGAATGGTTTATGCACAGTGCTGGAAACAGGAGAAAGTGCCAGAAATAGAAGATTGGATTCAAAAAGTTCTATTTATGGCAGAAATGGACAAAATAACTAGAAAATTGAACAATAAAGAAGACCAAGAGTTTTATGAAGAATGGAATGACTTCAAGACTTACTTAGAAAGAAACTGGGATGTAAAAAGAAACTTACTTTGTTTAGATCAATATTAAGTGAAAAATTGTTATCTTGAATGATTCAAGCTTTGTATCACAGGGGAAATGCATTGCGGGAAGCCACCGGAGGGAAGGGAGGGGGAAAAGAAGTTGAATGCAAAACTTGCTTTGAATATGTTAAATATACTTGAAAAAATAAAAGTTTGTTGACAAAAAAAAAAAGAGCCTGGGTGTGATCCTGGATGCCTCTTTAACAATGGCAGCCCAGGTCACTGCCATTGCCAGACTGGTGTCTTTCCAACTGTGCCAGGTCAGGCAACTGGTCTCCTACCTGTCTCACCCTGAACTAGCCACAGTAATCCATGCAGTGGTCACCTCCAGACTGGATTACTGTAACTCACTGTACATGGGCCTACCTTTGAGGCTGTCCTGGAAACCCCAACTGGTACAAATGTGGGTGCACTGGTCCTCATGGGGACTGCACTTACAGCACATATCCATCCTGTGCTGCACAAGCTTCACAGGCTTCCAGTGGAGTACCGGGATCAAGTTCAAGGTTCTGGTGTTGACCTTCAGGGCCCTTAATAGTCAGGGACCCATGTATCTTTGGGACGGCCTGTCCTGGTATACCCCCAGGAGACCATTGTGCTCATATCAAATTCTACTGGTGGTCCCCAGCCTGAGAGATATCCAGCCATACTCAACCAGAGCCGGGGTATTTTCCACCCTGGCTCCAACCTGGTGGGACTCTCTGCCAAATAACATCCTTGCCCTGTGGGACCTGTTAAAGTTCCACAGGGCATGCAAGGCCGAGATATTCCACCAGGCATTTGGTTGAGGACAGCAGTGGTCCCATCTGCCGGGCACTCTCACCCCCTTCCTCCCTGTGAGGACAGTAACACCGTTAGAAAAAATTAATGCCATATTTGATTACTGCTTTGTTTTTATCTGTTTTAATTTGCTTTAAAGACATGTTTGTTATCCTGTTGTACACCACCCTGAGCCCGGTTTTTCCAGGGGAGGTTGATTTAAAATCAAAATAACAACAACACCCTGAAAATCTTGCTAGTCTCTAAGGTCCTACTGGACTCAAATCTAGCTGTTCTAATGGAGACCAACATGAAGCACTGTAAAAGTGCCTTGGCTAGTTTATTGGAGATGAAAATGACCAAGGGTTTTGGTAGCTAAGAAAGCCTTGGTCAATTTCATCTTGGGAACAGAGGGTGAGCTCCTTTGATGAATTAGTTTAGAGGAGTACAGCTCTGAATTCAGGAACTTGATATTCAATTGATGGAGGCTTTTTAAACTACAGAAGTGCAAACTTTTGGATTATACAGAATGAAAGAACAAACGAGAAAGTGCTCTGCCTATGAAGAGCAATGGAAAAGGAGGAAAGTAAGGAATTAAACCAATCATGTACTCTATATCAAAAAACAAAACCCAAGATAAAAGACATAATCAGAGATTGCTTATTTAAAATTTGGGAAAGGCTATGAAAGAGAATCAGCCCTACAATTCCACTAATACTGTCACCAATAGACGCTTATTATGACAATTATACAAGGAGAAATAATGATTTTATAACCTATGGCGATATGATAAACTCGCAAGGTGGCATTAAGGTGTGGCAAGAGATTAAAGAAGAAGGAAAGGAGATACAATGGTGGATATACTTTTCAAATTGCTTCCAGGTTAAAAAATGATATCTGCACTAAGAGAAGAGCTATTAATGAACTGACTGGTTTTGAGGAGATTATCTCACAATCCAAAGACCATTTATTAGGACAAATTTACAAATTGTTGCTTCAATATGATTCTGAAGGAGAACAGGTTAAACCCTGCTTGATTAAATCAATGCAAAATTTTGGTGAGGAAATACAGTTTCAATGTTGGGGGAATCTATGGACTAAAAGTATTAGATGCACTGCGAGTCAAGCATTAAGAGAAAACTGGTACAAGATGTTTTATTGATGGTATGTCACCCTAAAAGATATTGCTAAGATGGACAAGAATTACAAAGGAGCTTGCTGGAAATGTAAAAAAAGAAGATGGCACCTTTTATCATATGTGGTGGACCTGCATCAAGATGAAAAGATACTGAAAAAACATACATGAAAAAAATCAAGATATTTTAAAAACTAAATTCCTGATTAAACCAGAGACTATGTTACTGGGAATCCTTCCAGATAATATAGACAGAACCTCACAATCTAATCAGGCAACTGGTTCCCTATCTTGCCCCCAGGGCTTAGCTACAGTGATCCATGCAATGGTCACTTCCAGGCTAGATTACTGTAACTCGCTGTACACAGGGCTCCCCTTGAGCTTGATCTGGAAATTGCAACTAGTGCAGAATGTGGCAGCACACCTGCTGACAGCAACACCTGCTCGGGCGCACATTCAGTCAGTGTTGCACCAACTGCATTGGCTGCCAATTGAATACTGGATCCGGTTCAAGGTTATGGTTTTAATTATTAAAGTCTATGCAGCCTTGGACCCTCATACCTGTGGGACCACCTCTCCCCATTTGAGCCCTCCAGAGCTTTACACCCTTCCGATCAACATCTCCTGGTGGTCCCTGGCCCGAGGGACATCCGCTTAGCCTTGATTAGGACAAGGTCTTTTTCAGCTTTTGCCCCGGCCTGGTGGAGCATGCTCCCATTTGAGATCAGGGCCCTGCGGTTCTGCAGAGCTTATAAAATGGAGCTGTTCCACCAGGCCTTTGGTTGAGGCAGTGGGCATTCAGCCATTCTGGCCCCCTGTCGATGGCCCTGTCCATGACCTCTTCCCAGTGCCTTTGCTGTTTTTGGATATTACTTGGGCACTGGAGTTTCTTCGGGTAAATAATCTGTGAGGCATGGTTTTGGTTTTATTTGATGTTGCTATTTATTGTTTTATTGTGCATTGGTTTTATGTTGTGAGCTGCCCTGAGCCCATTCTTGGGGTAGGGTGTGGTATAAATAAAATAAACAAATAAATAAAATAGTTATTAACGAATTTGTCTAATCTCCATGGATTTGTCTAATCTCCTTTTACAGTGAACTAAACTAATGGCCCTCACTACGTTCTGTGACACTGAAGGCTTATTTCTGCCACTGTATTCAAGGTAGTTTATAATTCAAAATAATACACACAGCACAAAAGGAAAAGGGGACTGAAAT
Source organism: Gekko japonicus (assembly GCF_001447785.1). Lineage (NCBI taxonomy): Eukaryota > Metazoa > Chordata > Lepidosauria > Squamata > Gekkonidae > Gekko > Gekko japonicus. Next base: position 214,068 of record NW_015170305.1, on the reverse strand, counting down.
GGAAAAGGCAAACAAGCATATTCAGGCACTAACTCTGCAGATAAATCTGCAGGTTCTGAAGCAATCAGAAGGTGGTATTGTATCTGTAGACAGTAATATTTGCTAAATTCCCCCCTCAATTTTCCATCCGATCCAAAGGTACCTGCCACCCTGTAATCTTCACATCAACCAAGACTACCAATTTGCTATAATTCTGCTGCAATGAACAGAATTTCAAACAAACAAAACAGGTTTGCTGTGCATTTTCAATTTTGAAACACAAAGGGAAATGGATATTCATGGGCAAATTTAATATTCAAAGCTGAATAACCATATAATGGATTTAATCCCTCAGCATTAAGGCAGCAAGCTAATGAGTGCATTAAACCACCAACAGTAATGCCAACGCATTATGAAGCTTCTGAATGGAAGGGATTCAGAAGGACACAACGGCTGATGGAAGGTCAGGTAAACCTTAGATGACATGGCCAAGACCCTTACTAATACAGATTGCTCGTTACTCAAAAAAAGATCAACTATTGTTATAGTATGCAAATGGTGGTACCTATCAAGAGAGGGTGCAGACAGCCAAAACCCAGCAAGTGCTGGTTGGTGTCAGAAGTTGGTGCTGTTCCTGAGAATTCACATGTGGCTATTTCACATATCCTATAAGCAGTGTTCCCTCTAAGCTGAGTTAGTGTGAGCTAGCTCACAGTTTTTTAGCCTCTGGCTCACACATTTTTGTCTTAGCTCAGGAAGGCTGGCTCCAGAGCAAACTAATTCATGCAGTAGTCAAATTACCTGCTTACAACTTTAATGCCAGTAGCTCACAAAGTAGAATTTTTGCTCACAAGACTCCATAGCTTAGAGGGAACATTGCCTATAAGTCACACAAGATATTTTCCTTATCATGGCGATATAAAGGCAGAAAGAAATGTGACCAGAGTTCTGAAGTGTTTGCTCAGATTTATTGCCAAATGAAAGGGCTATTCATGAGTTATTCGGAAAGTAAACCTAAAAAGCAAGCTGCAATCAAATTTGAATTTCTTTAAAAGACAGAGAAGACATGGATGATATGAAATGCACTGGACTGAGACTAAGCTTTCACACTGTCGTAATTGAATGAGCTTGGATCAGTTCTTCCATCCAGTCAAGTACCTTTCAGCATCTTCCAGTCCAGCTGATTACTTCAATAACTTCAAAGAATAAATATTAAAAGTAATAGAAAGCAATAAGGTTTTATGTATATAATTAAAGCAGATGAAAGATCTTGGCTCTCGCTCTGACTCCTTTCCTTTTTATAAAAACTTCCTTTTAGTGATGGCAATCAGAAGAAATCACATTATACACACTACCTGTTCACAAAGGGCAGAACTTTGCAACTGCTCAGCAATTTGAATTGTTTTGCCTGGTCCACCTATGACCTTGGTGTGAAATTATGTATTATCCTGGCAAACAAGTATACTGGTTCAACCTGGGTTCAAATCCCAACTCTGCCATGAAGCTCAGTGGCTGACAAGTCAGTTTTTAATCTTGGTCTAACCGAACTTTCAGGGCTATTTTGAGGGAGGAAATGAGGAAATGAGGGTGGGAAAACCATATATCCTGTCTTGAGGTCCTTGGAGGGATAGAAATGTACCATATGGATGGATGGAATGATGAGTGAACATTTTCAGGGGCGAGTCGGCAGGCAAGAGAGAGGACAGGAGACATCATTTCTGCTAAAGCTGCCTTTTCTTCCACTTTCAGAGTACACCGGGGGGGGGGGGTTACAATGGTCCAGTGGGTGGGAATAGTGCTAAAGACTCCCTGCTCACTTGTGGTTGTTCCCACCATTAGTGCTGCAAGGGAAGCAAGGGATTACAGTTGACCCCTGTAGATTACTTTATACATTTAAAAACTCCTTGGATCCCGCTGATTCGCATATGCAGCATTTTTCTACCACCTTACATGGTCATGCTGAAATCTGAGGTATTCTTGGGCAACACATGGCAAAATCATGAGAATTCACAAAGCTGGAGGTGTTCAGTGTTACCCACATCGAAACTGTTTGTCTCCGACTTGACTTGAGTGGTCAGGGACCTATGTATCTGTGGGACCATCTCCTTCAGTATGTCCCCAGGAGAGCGTCATGCTCCTTGGATAGAAATCTGCTAGTGATCCCTGGCCCCAAAGATATCCGGCTGTCCTCGACCAGGGCCAGGGCCTTTTTGGTCCTGGCCCCAACCTGGTGGAACTCTCTGCCAAACACCATCAGGGCTCTGCAGGACATTATGCAATTCCGCAGGGCCTGTAAGGCAGAGATGTTCCTCTAGGCTTTTTGGTTGAGGACAGTGACGGTTTCCATTCTGGCTGGCACCCTCTCCTCCTCTCCAGACTGCTCTGTTCCTCTTCCTCCACCCATGAGGTGGTCGCAGTCCAGAATGAGAATAAATTGTGAAACTTCTCCATCTGATTCTTTTAGAATTGTTGTATTAATACAGTTTCTGTATTTTATTCTACATTTTTGATGTTTTTATCAAATGTTGTACATCGCCCAGAGAACCCTGCAGTAGCAAGGATTGGGCAGTCCATACATTTAATTAATAATAATAATAATAACACTCCAGCCCAATATTTCATTTTCTAGTGCATGGGCAGAGCCCAGCAATTCAGCTGCAGGGTCTGGCAGACAGTAGCAAGAACAGTACAATCAAGAGTCAAACATGCCACAAGCTGAAAGCTAGAACTAAGACTGCCATGTAAGCAGATGAGTGATGACCAGCGCTGATGAGCTGAGGCACAGATTACATGTCAAGTTAAAAATACATGCAGCACACATATATGAACTACATGACATTTTTTATCATGTACAAGACATCGGCTCCATTATAGAGCCAAGGAAAACTGGGTCACCACAACAAATAATTTGCCCAAGAACAATCACTGAATCCATAAGCAAAGAATTTAGAAAACAGAAATGAGTTCCTATAGTAAAGAGTATCTCTGAGGGTAGCAGACTGCTTTTAAAACTAACACTGGGCAACTGCATCCTCCACTTCTCTACGACGTATTTTGAATTACCTTGAGGGGCCACCTCCTCTGATATTTTCCAGCCTGCCAGTTAAAAAATCTGCTTCACGAGGCCTGCTTCCTGTGCCCTTCAGAAATGAGTCAGGTGGCAAGCAGTGACAGAGTTTTTTCAGTAGAAGTACCTCACTGGAATGCCCTTCCGCTTGAAGTTTGCCAGGCACCTGGTAAAGGTAAAGGTTCCCTTGCTCAAAAGCCAGTCGAGTCCGACTCTAGGGTTGCGGTGCTCATCTCCGTTTCAAAGCCGAAGAGCCAGCGCTGTCCGAAGATGTTTTCGTGGTCATGTGGCCGGCATGACTAAACACCAAGGCGCACGGAACGCACCTACTTGGCCTTTTATTTGGTGCCGCCACCAGGCCAAAACATTATGTTCACCCAGGTCTGGGGTTGATTTCGAACACTATTTTAGTCTAGAAACTGTTGTTTTACGCTATCTGAGGTCTGCTTTTCTGATCTATGTTTTTATGTTGGGCTGGGGCTTTTGTAATGCTGGATTTTCAATTGAATATATTTTAGGGTTTGGGTTTTTAATTATTTTTATTTTGTAAGCCACCTGAGCCAGATTCCTGGAGAGGTGGCTTAAAAATGCTCTAAATAAATAAATTAACAATCCATGGATTAAAGCCCTCTTTTCTACAATCCTACAAAGCTGCGGTGGCTCAAGTGGTTAAGACGCTGAACTGCAGGCTGTGGAAGGTCAGTAGTTCAGCAGTTCGAGACCCGGGTGCCGCATGATGGAGTGAGCTCCCATCTCTAGTTCCAGCTCCTGCCAACCTAGCAGTTCGGAAGCAAGAAATTGCAAGTAGATAAATAGGTACCACTTCGGTGGGAAGGTAACAGCGTTCCGTGCACCTTGGTGTTTAGTCATGCCAGCCACATGACCACGGAAATGTCTTCGGATAGCGCTGGCTCTTCGGCTTTGAAACGGAGATGAGCACCGCAACCCTAGAGTCGGATTTGACTGGCTTTCAAGCAAAGGAACCTTTACCTTTACTTCTACAGTCCAGTTTGGGCAACATTGAGGTTGAACTACAAGGTCCTGCAAAAGGAGTGCTTAGTTCCTGCTCTACAATCGACAGTTACCTCATGCTTAAAATTCAATGGCTACTTCTCTTCAGAAGCAACTGTAAACTCTTTTAATATGAGTTATCAGTTGGACGTATGAATTTGCCCCATACAGAATCAGGCCATCGCTCCATCTACTCTGACCAGCAGCAGCTCTCCAGGATTTTAGGCAGAAATATCTCCCAGTTTTGTTGGGTGAGATATTTATCGATTTGGACTTTTATATTATGTTTCTCTTCCCAATGGGGATTCAAAGCTACTTACAACCGTGTTCTTCCCCTCCTCCATTTTATCTAGGGTTGCCAAGCCCCTCCTGGCCACCAGCAGGGGATGGGAGAGTAGGGTTGTCAGATTCAGGTTGGGAAACTCCTGGAGATTTGGGGATGGTGCCTGGGGAGGACAGAGACCTCAGTAGGGTACAGTGCCACTGAGTCCACCCTCCAAATCATCCATTATCTCCAGGGGAGCTGATCTCTGTAATCTGGAGATGAGCTGTAATTCCAGGGGATCCCCAGGTCCCACCTGGAGGCTGGGATCCCTAAATCCTTACAACACAACCCTGTGAGATAGGTTAAACTAAGAGGAAGTGATTGGCCCAAAGGCATCCAGCGAGCTTCCACAGCATAGTGGGGATTCAAATCTGGTTCTCCCAGATCCTGGTCTGACACACTAGCCATGTCACCATGCTGGCTTTAACTTGAGGTGCCAGGGACTGAATGAGGGACCACTTGAATGTCAAACATGTGCTGTATCTGTGAGCCATAGTTCCTTCACTTGTTAGGAATATATAGGCCTATTTGTTATTGGTTTTCTTTTAAGAGATCATTGTACCTGTTATGTATTGGGACTGAAACACTGCAGGACTGTGCTGCCAGAGACAGGGTGTCATGGGCCAGTCTGCTTTAACTGAAGAACACTCAGCTGATGCTGATAACAGCCCCCCGCAGCACCTCTGAGGCTCAGCCAGCTGATGCTGCTAATGACCCGGAGACAGCAGAGGCAGGTCCTAGTGCCCCAGTTGATGAAGACAGCAGGCACTCCAGCCCCATGAACACTGGGAACACGGAAGACACAACCCAAGATCGTGGGGAAACTTCACAGGCTGCCTCGCCTCCTCAGTCCCCGGAGCCAGGGGAACACAGGAGGAGGCGGGCATGCTTGGAGCTCCTTGAGAGAAGGCTGAGCGTACACCTTGCTGCCTGGTGACTGCCAGATCAAGAGGGACACCTGGAGTTAATGGACAGTGCTCCTGCAAGCAACGAGACCCAGCTGTGAGCTGCTGATAAAAGGATGGGGCTGAAAGAAAGAAGGCCTGGGAGCAACATGTTATCTCTCTGGAGACATGCCTCCATGCTACCCCGATCTGTTTCTGGCTGCTATTCCTAAACCTTTGGCCTTGACCCTGGACCTGCTTGACAACGCCTCTCGGTCCTGCTTGAACCCTGCTTCTTGGACCCTCGGCTGGCTTCCCTTGTGTATGACCCTTTGACTGAACTCTTGATTCCCGCTTCTGGTTAGTGATTCTGCCTCGTCCCCTTGGTCTTGGCTGAGTCTGCCCTGACCCAGGACACAGGGTGAGCTTGGAGCCGAATAACAATAGACCAACAGGATTCTGGCAGTAACCAATCAAGGCGTAGGACAGTGCTGCCAGAGTCAGGGTGAGCTTGGAGCCGAATAACAATAGGCCAACAGGATTCTGGCAGTAACCAATTAAGATGTAAAGTTTTGTAAATAGCCTATCATTGGGAGTGGGGTATGTTGGGGTGTGGCCATTGCAGGCAATATAACTGAGCTGAGGTCTACAGTCTTGTTCTTGCTGAAATCACTGAATAGAGCTGATCACTAGGCTGGGAGTCTGTTCACCCATGGAACCCACTATTTAACAGTACCCTTTGCTGAGTCTCCTTTATAAGATACAAAACAGAACAGCATGTGTGTATGTGCTCATGTCTCCTGTTCACAGAGATGCATAGATACTGACTTGGAAAATTATTTAATAGATGGCAATTAAATTATGTTTTGCTCATTAATTCAAGTATATACAATCAAAACAACACTTAATTTCTTTAAAGAGCAGACGACTGCCCAGAAAGAGTGCAAGAGGAAAAACACTGTTATTCTTGAGAAGGCTTGGCTCAGGACTTGAGTTTCAGGCATTACTCTTTCAAACCACCCACACAGTATAAGTCACCATCATGTCCTTATCACATCCACAAATGAGTAATAGCCTGTCTTGGCTGCAACTCGATGCTGTTTTGACTGTGCAGAGGTACTACCATAATGCTGATTGCCTCAATACAAGCAGAAAAGAACTTTTCCCCCCATTGTTGTGGCTAGCAGAAAAGATCGTGAGCCATTCTGTTGTGCGAACCATTTCATTGGATGATAATAAAAATGTTGTTCTTAAGGACTTCTACTTGTCATGAACAGAGGTCCTAACAAAACCACAGGATCAAGCTACACATGATAAGCAAACACATATAATGATAGCCTGACCATTCTCTATCGGAAGAAACTGCTTTGGGGAAGGATCACTGGGCATGCAGGCAAGGGGGGGGAGGTCTATAACCCTCTCCCCGCCTGCTCAAAATCACCCTAGTGATCCTCCCCATGAACGTACTGGATAACATTTCCCTTCATAAACATATATTTGGAAACAGCATGGGGGGGGGAGTGATTTGTAGTGCCATTCTACATAGACTTACACCCTTCTAATTCCATTTATGTCAATGTGTAAGAAGTGTGTAACTCTGCTTAAGATGGCACTTCTAAAGAAAGTGAAGCCATTTGTACCCTCTGCTTTTATATCTTCCCAATGGCTTCCATTATCACGTGAACACATGAAGTTGCCTTATACTGAATCAGATTTTTGGTATCATCTATGCAGGCTTTCAGAGGTTCCCCAGGGTCTCAAGCAGAGTTCATTCATATTGCTTCCTACCTAATCTTTTTAACTGGAGATGCCAGGGATTGAACCTGAGATCTTCTGCATGCCATGCAGAGGCTCATCTGCTGAGCCACAGCCCCTCCACTGACTTTGCCTGTGCGTCTCTTGCATCCTATTATAAACCAGTGCCATCCCTTCCTTAGAACTTTGTTGAAGCTCGGTTTTGCCAAGGCCAAGAGTCTGTATTTTGGTTGAGAATCACAGATATACTGTAGACTTCATCACTCTTTTCTGTTTTGTTTTTTTTAATTATTCAGATAAAAACGACTAAATAACAATGGGAGCAGAGTAATGTGTGAGGTCTGGTGTCTGCCCGTGCCTGCCCCATCTCCTCTGAGGAAGCACAAGGGTGGAGTGAGCCAATTGGGGTTCAGCCTGGGAGTACTAGTCAATCAAGGGCTGGCTCACTGGCCAGGTCTTGCGGTGGTCACCCTCCCTCCATAGATGTTGTGTATGCTGGCCGCCACCAGAGGCCAGCGGCGACCCAGGGCTTGACCCTGGATGGACAATGGAAACCAGCCTCTTGATCTCTCCAATAGGAGCCAAGGGAAACGGGGAGGGAAATTCGAACCTCCCAATGGGATCCAGGGGTGTCCCCTGTGTTATGTATTGACTGTATATATAACTGCTATGTGAACCGTCCCATTAAGATACCATGTTAAGCTTCGCCTCTGGGCTAGGATCCTAATGTAACCAATAGGAGCCCTAGCCCAGAATGTGTCTGCCAATCACCGTACAAAGCGGGACCGCTTGTGATTGGGTGTATTCTCTTCAACCTCATAGGTTGGTATCTGTACAGGGGGTGTGGCTACATTAGCCGGGAATGTTTAAATACAGAGCAGCCAGTGTATGTAGTGTCCTGCTGATGATGGGTTCTGGCTGGCGATTGTTGTACCGTGTTCGGAGAAGTAACAGAGCTGAAGAATAAACCGCATTCTTGCTGAATCACTCTCCGACTTCTTTGTTAAGCGCACGACTTAACACCCTGGATATGTATATAGTTGGCCTGCGGGCCGTTGTTCTTTGTCTTAGTTGTGTAAGAGTCAAGCGTGCACCATGTTATGGGAGCTGAGGAGGCCTAGCCACGTGGTCAACCCACTACACAATAATAGATAAGCCCATGCAAGCTCAGAGGCAGATGGGAGTTGTGCAGGTGATTGCTGAGAAGTCCCACATGGCATCAGAGCAGGCTGGCAGTGAGGTTGTGGGGACTGTGTGCGGAGGGTTCAGGGAGGGCTCCCTAAGGTCTATCAGCAGCCACGGGGCCTCGGTGGGCAACAGGCTCCCAACCCCATTTCAACCAATTTCTGCCTACCTTGGAGCCTCGGTGAGTGATGGGCTACCCAGCCCATTTTGCCTCTCTTGGGTCTCCTCTGCAGTGGTGGGGCTTGCATGGGCCATCTTGAGCCTCCTATGGAGCCCTGCTCACTAGCAGCGGTGGCCTGGCCTGGCTTATCGTGGCTGTTAGAGGCTGTGAGACCCAGACTATTTTCTTTAAAGGATACTGGCTGCAGAGTGGATGGTGAGCAATTGCTCAGGATGACCCTCCTCAGTCTGCCAGAAAGGTCTGCAGTGGGTGGTGGGCATTCGCGTGAACCACTCCCCCTGCTCGCCTGGGGTAGTGGCCGCATTTGAGTGGGCAGCCTTGGGGTGAGTGCACGGCAGCAGGCATCCATTGGGGGCTGAGCTCATGATAGTGCCCACCCTTTCACCCCCAAGGCTTTGGCAGTGGTTGGATATCTGTGGCTGGCTGTGCCCCTGCCCATTTTTACGCTAGGAAGCCCAGTTGTCAATGTGGGTTTCTGGCCAAGCCAGGGATCTGCAATTTTTTTATGGCTGAGTTGTCAGGCAGTTGCCTGGGATGTTGGGGGATGTAGGGGCTCACAGACAAGGCCTCCGGTCATGGGTAGGTGGTCCTGGTTTACCCCCTTTCCCTAAATTACAAGGCTTGGGGGTGTTACAGTGCTGGCCCTGCAGCTGGAGGCCTCTGAGAGTGGCAGACGGCGTCTGGGGCATCTGGGTTTTTTTTAAGGGACCAAGGGTCCAATTCAGTATAAGGCAGCATTATGTATTCCTCTCCACCAGTGGTTTAAGGGACCAAGGGTCCAATTCAGTATAAGGCAGTATCATGTGTTCCTCTCCACCAGCTTGCTGAGGGTGTGGGGGGAAGATTGGGAGTGCTCCAGGATTTTTTTTCTTGGTAACCCCTGAAGGGATAATTTTTCATTGCTTTTTCTAAAAACCACAAAGAAATAAGGAAGGGTATCTACAAACTATGGGAGAAAGAAAAGAAAACCACTAAAAGCCCAAGAGATGGGGGGCATTACAAAAGCTTATATAAATTGCTAAATTATGAAAGATTATTGGTTACATTAGTTGTGATCAATATATGTATGCTTGTATTATCCAGTCCAGTGCAAAAGACTATTCAGGACATTTCAGAGAATAAATGCTAAAAGTAATCCATTTTAGGTAAGCTAGAGAGTCAGTCAGCTTCTTATTTCTTCCCTCTTCTGTTCCTCAATTGGTAGCCTCGCTTAGGAGCAGTTGCCCCAAGTTGCGAATCAGAGTCCTCCTCAGAGTCTGAATCATCAGAGTTGTTGTCACTGCCTTTATCGCTGACCTCATCTTCTCTGCTGTCCTCTGCTGTAGAACCAAGATGCTGCTTCAGAAACTCCCGTGCTTTAGTAACAGTGTAAATTCTTTCCTTCTTATAGTTTATCTAAAACATTCAGGAATCAGCCATCTATAAGCGATGTTGTTTGTTTGTAAAAATTTTGCCAGGTCTTTATATCCTTTTCTTTTCTTTCTAATTTCAGAGTCTAATTTCAGAGTCTTTCAGAACTCTCATGTTCTTGCCATTGATTTTCAGGGATGTTGCTTTCAGGATTTGATCCCTCACATGCCTTTTGGAGAATCTGACCACTATCTCCCCTGGCAGATTTTTCTTTTTTATATATTCTGAATATGATCTGTAGACCACATCCATCTCGCTTTGAATATAATCCACTTTTAAATCTGCCACCAGGGCCAAGGCATCACTTAGAACTTGTTTTAGATTCTCCCCCTTAATGTCAGGGAGTCCCTGAAATCTCAGGACATTTTTTTTTCCATTTGTAGTTGTAAAAGTTGTAATTCATCTGTAGAGCTCTCTTTTTCCAACATCTGTACATGCTTTTTTATTTTTTTAGTTTTGGCATCCACTTCCTTCACCGTCTCTGCTGTCTGCTCAGTCTTTTTGTTGAGCTCACTGAGTTGCAGTTGCTGGGCAGCAAAGTTCTGGTTTAAAGTCGTAAGTCGTAAGTTGTTGTTGTTGTTGTTGATGATGATGATGTTGTTATTATTATTTATTTATTATATTTATACCCCGCCCATCCTGCAAACAGGCTCAGCGCGGCTCACAAAAGCGGTACAAAGTACCTAGATACATAAAACCAATAAAACTTGTAAAAAATAAACAATCAGAATTCTATCATACATCTCATACTGATTTAAAGTGCTCCAAATGTAGGATTGATTGCGTGCTCATACTGTGGAATCTGAGGTCTCAGTCCAGCAGTGTCCCTATACTCTCAGATGTAAATAGCAGGCCAGGCGACGGGTTAGGGCCAGTCCTGTGCTCCAGATGGTCAGGTGGAGTAGTTGATGGTGTTACTGGCGGTGGCTCCTAATTGAAGGCCTGGTGGAAGAGCTCCGTTTTACAGGCCCTGCGGAACTGCAAAAGGTCCCGCAGGGCCCTGATCTCTTCCAGAAGCTCGTTCCACCAGTAAGGAGCCACCACCAAAAAGGCCCTGGCCCTGGTAACGGCGAGCCTTGCATCCTTGGGGCCCGGCACAATTAAGCGATGTTGTGCCCCTGACCGTAGTGCCTGCTGGGGTATATATGGGGAAAGGCGGTCCCTCAGGTAGGCCGGACCCTGGCCATGTAGGGCTTTAAGGGTAAGCACCAGCACCTTAAAGCAAATCCGGTATGCTATTGGCAGCCAGTGCAGTAACCTAAGCACAGGCTGAATGTGCTCCCGACGTGGGAGACCCATCAACAGCCTGGCCGTGGCATTCTGCTGGGTTATGTTTGCTGATTTATGTTTGTCATTTGATCCAGCAGCGGGCACAAAGAGTTCGCTACCATCTTTGAGATGTCTATGGTAGTATCCAGTCTTGTAGCCACGCCTACTGAGCTTGAGCTTCCTGAAGAAGGCTTGAGTTTTGCTAACTTATCCTTCTCCATTTTTTTGCCCGCCATCCTTGAGGATGTTTACTTTTTATAAAGTTTGCTGAAAGTCTCTACAGTTCACATAGCGCTTGTAAAGCTTCTCTGAAGTTCTTAAAATAGTTCCGTTTTATTTTTAAGGCCGTCTCCCCCCTTTGGCAATGTTTCTTTCTTTTGTTTGCGTCTGGGGAGTTCCCTCATCCACTCGCTTATGGAGCGCTCCAGGATTAATAAGGAGAGTACTTGGTTGTAACAATCTCTTATCTATTTTCTATCCTCAATTTCTCATAGGTGCAGTATGCTAGTTAGGAAGGCAACACAGAAGGATAGCCAGGATGCAAAGGCTCCCAAATGGGTGCCACCTGCCATCTCATCCTCTTAGGAGGAGGGTGGGCCCTCTTTGAAGGATTTGTCTGCCAAAATTGAGGCTGGAGAGAGCCAAGGCAGAGAAGTGAAAGCCCAGTGGCACAGGCACATCTGGGGTAGCTGCCCCACCTAAGTGCACCAAGTCCACAGCTTGCGAACAGGAAAGGTGAGCCCCATATGTCAGGTTGGCCCAACTGCAGTAGTCAGAAGATGAGGAGGTTACCCAGGCATCGAGCAGCAGAGCGGGAGTGGTGCCAGACAACCAGGCAAGGATTGGTGAGTCCTCCAGTTCTGTGGAGGCAGGTCCCACCATCAGGGCACCATCAGCTAAGACAACAACGGTGTCCCCTGTGGGGGTCTCAGGAGGGTTGGGTTCAGGGTTCACCAGGAGGGGAGCTGGCAATAAGCAGGGAGATTAACCCTATCTCATCTCCTGGGGCTTTACCACCTTGGGGAAATGCTCGAGGAAAAAAATGCAAGTTCAAACATGTTTGTGACATGTGTGGGGACAAGGGTGGCCCTGAGAAGGAGCCTGGAGGTCAGGACCATTAAAGGGTACCTGGTGGTGACAGCATTTCAACTGAGAACGAGGGACACATAAGGGACCTCAGGTCAGGGCATATGGTGGAGGGCTGGGTTGGGGGTACATCACTGGTGCCTGGCATCAGATCCTTCAACTGGTTCGTTAGGGTGTTAGCTAGATTGGGGGAACATCTACTTGTTACAAGGGGAGGCTGAGTTGGTCAGGGTGGCCATGCGGGTGGCCTGGATGGCCATCAGGGGGTAACTTTGGTACCCACTCCTTGGCACTGTAGTGGCTTTGACAGCTGCAGGCCGGGGGTCCTAGCCATATAATGTTGATGGATGGCAACAGTGCTGACTGATGGTGTATTTCTTTACAGGGTACAGCACAATGATGGAGGTCATCAGTATAACAGTTGGTGGCTCCAGCTTAGGCACCAGAGACTGGGCTTCTGTTGAATGGCTGGAGGAGGGTGGAGTGTGTTGGAGCCACCCGTTACTCCTCCTTTATGATCATTGGTTAGCAGGAGAACCTCCCCAGGCCACGGTTGGGCATTTAGGCAACAACTATCTGGGCACTAGGTCGGCAATGTCCACCCCGGGGTCAAGGCCTTGGCACCGCATCTTTTCAGGCACAATGGTGTTATTGGGTCAGTCGATTTGCTGCAGGGCGGTCAGCATGACCAGTTGGTTCATGGTTGGCATGAGGGGAGTTAAGCTGAGGCTAACCCCTTCTGTGGTGGGAAAAGCACACACTGAGGGGATTTTGAGTTGGCTAGCACTCCGAGATATCAGTGATGGGGGGGTCCTCATACAGGGTACCTATGGGCTTTGCAGCCGGGATGACTCAGTTGAGAGCCTCTTTGGGGTTGAGGGAGCATATGATGAGCCTTAAGGCTTTGCAGTCATGGGCTGGAATGTGCCCTCCCTCCTTTCTATGCACTGGCGTGTGGGCCATGACAAGTAAGGTCTGGAAGTATCCCAGATCTGGCTCTGAGCTAGGGAGGGTTTGCGCTGTTAGCCCTTTGCAAGCACAGTGCAACCCATGCTTTAATGTGTTGGTACAGATTAGGTTATGTATAAATAACATTTCCAGTTTAACTCATAATTTGTGTTGTGCTTCATTCCAGGGGTGGGTGGGCAATCAAATATTTCTGTTTTGAGTCCTCAGTACCGGAACATCTCCTGTCTTTGCTGGTATTGTTTGCAAGCATACAAACCATAGATCTAATTGGAAGTAAAATGGCAGTAAGCTTGACTGGAGCATTTCCAGCACCTCTTTGCTTCATAGTTCTTAGATCAAAGAGGCTCCATGTAGCATTTCTGAACATTTAAAGTTCATGAAGATGGTGCTTTTTGAACTCATTACACTCGGGATAATTCAATAACCACTTACATGAGGATCATTCTGTATACTTCAAAGAAACTACAACAGAATCTCATCCCTTTAATAGCTATATCACATTAAACAGAACTAAATAATTTGTAGTCCATTGATACAAGCTGGAGAGAGGGAATAAAAACTGTGATATTTGATCAGATTTTTCCACTTTTGTATTTTTTGTTCAGAGAAACAGCAGTGTTGCATAAATTTAATCACAGAGAGAGAGAGAGAGAGAGAGAGAGGGAGGGAGGGAGGAGGAGGGGGAGAAGAAGAAGAAGAAGAGGAGGAGGAGGAGGAGGAGGAGGAGGAGGAGGAGGAGGAGGAGGAGGAGGAGGAGGAGGAGAAAGCATGACTTCACTTCAGCCTGCCACATGGGAAGAGGACAGAGTGTGAGACCAGAGGGCTCATGCTACCCTTCGACCGCATCAGCTGCTTCTTAAATTCTGCCTCTCTATAAGCAGACCCTGTGTCGGCAGTATAGTACAGTATTCTGTCTGTTGCGGTGTGGTTTTCTCCCAGCCTTCGTGATATGGGCTTGCCATCTGCTACACACCATGGTAATTCATTAAATCTCACAGAGTGTTGTACAGTTATGAATATTTCTCAGTAAAGTAACCTAACTAAAAAGGCCACCCCATCAATAACAAGATGGAAAGGGGGTGATATAGCACCTCCGGGTGTCAGACAGTATGACAAAAGGCAGTGTGACAACAGCCCTGCCCCACCTCCACCAACAGGCTACAGTTTTCCCAAAGAGTTTGCTTTTCTAGACAGCAGCCTGCATGTGAGCGTAGTTCTTCCACTGGAGATTTGTTAAGCTTTTCTTTTTCCTGTTGACTTTTCAAGAAAAGAGAAATATTGAAGTAAATGATGACAGGCTGGCAGGCATTTTGTAAACTGTATGTTGAGTTCATGTGCTTGACTGTTTGGTACAGGTTCCCCAGACGAAGGACCTTCTGTGTTAAATGTGTTGGACTTTAAGCACTTTGAATACATCTCTCTCTCTCTGAATCTCAAATAAACGCAACCTTGCGCCCTTCAGCAGAATGTTCTTATGTGCTGTGATCCGTTTGGGAGACTGCAGACAAGCACTAACTTACTGACAGTTGCCAGTGCTTCAGAGGAAATCTGCAAAATAATTTATTACACTCTGGGTTACTTAAAGCTAAAGTGATAGAATTCTCATTATGCAAGTCATAAGGGGAAGAAGTCGTTTTTGAACAGAAATCTTTTACAAAGATCAGTTTTCATTTGCAAGCAGTTCCAACATCGCTAAGGACGGGGATTGATGGGTTGCTGTTTCATTTGGTTGCTTTTTTTCTCCCTTTCTTAACACAATAGTCTTGTATATATTCTTAAGAAAAGCATTCAATCTGAACCCTCTTATTAAGGACTTTATATACCCTCTCTGAAAGGAGTTGCACTAAGGGAGAGATTTGATACAGCCCTCCAAATAGTCATTCAGTACTTCAATAAGGGGTTTTTATTATTATTTATAGGAGAAATGCATTTGCTGAGACAGTGGAACTCTATAAAGAAACAAAAGCAAATGAACATGTGAGAAGGGCAAAAGTGTTCATTTTTTACTTAGATTATTGTTTTACATAGTGGAGGAAATCTTGCAATCTGCAGCTGTCATTTGGTTTCTTTTAATCTCTCTGAAATGTAGAGGCAAGTGAATTGCTGTAATTGTAATAGAAAGGGCAATGACACCTAGGCCCGTTATGCATGCACATCTTAGATTTTCTAGAGCAGTAAGCCTTTAATCTTGACTTTGGATTCTGTGCCCACCTTATGCACCTTTCTTTTTCCTCTGGTGTATTCATTCTGCTGCTACAACTAAAAAATGCACATTTTTGAATCAGGGTGACATGGGGGTGGCATCCAGAGTTTTGTTTTGTTTTGTTTTTAAATACTCCATTGCCCTATTGCAGCTGCGCAGTAGCATCCAGCAAGTACCTTCCATTTAAATCCATGTGATTCAGGTTTTGTGCATGCATTTTAGCGTAACAGAAAGAAATGCAGGCAAAGGGGGGGGGAATGATTATTGAAACTGACCAGACTTTTTCTGAAACTGACAAACAGCTGCAAAGCCCCATTTTCCATATTGCTGAGCATCAGGGGATTTTCTGTTGCATTGTCAGCCAGTGTGAAAAATGTGAAAGAGTCACACAATCTCATAATATGGGAGAACATGTTGAGTGTACAAAATGTATGGTAGAATCCAATGCCACTGGCATTGCAAACTGTGGTCATTGGCAATGTGTGTGTGTGCGTGCGCCTGCATGCATATGCAAAGTCCGCTGCAACTCCACCACACTTTGCACAGGGCTGCAATTTGTATGGGGAAGGAGTCCTCTGTCAGAAGTTCTGGAGAGCTTTTTTATTCTTGTGCCACTAAATTGAAAAAAAAGGGGGAGTTATTTTTGCCAATGCCACAGTGCAGCTGCATAGTAATGCTAATTTCGTGCCCTTCCTTGTATTAATTTGTGTGGTTTTGTCTTTGTGATTCTCTAATTTGATCCTGCACACTAGTCATGATCTTTTCAGGTTTTTAAAAACTTTTCCTCCAAATGGATAGATCCCAAGCAATTCTTAAGTTCGGCGGTTTGCAGAAGATCCATGGGACTCAGCCACCATTTTAATATTAGGCTTCCAGAGACTGCCAAAATGCCCCCCCCCCCCAATGTTGTTCACTAAAGCATGGAAGGGAAAAATGTTTTCAAAGCTTTAGGCTTCCCATCCCAGTGCCTGTCTCTCTCAGGTCCATAGCCATAGGGGGCATTTGAGAGTGACACCCGGCCATATTAGCCCTGGCCCCGGCTGCACAGGCACAGTGAGGGGCTGGGGTGGTCCATTTTCTCCTGGCTGCACAGGTGCAGTGAGGTGCCAGGGCAGCATGGGGCAAGCCGAGAATACTGTAGGTTTCGGGGGGGGGGCTTTCTCCAGCTCTTTTTGTTGCCTTTTTATTTGATTTAATTTAGTTTAATTTCATTTTTATGTTATTTTTTGTGACATTGGAATTGACGTCATGCCCCCCACTGAAAATTTTCTGGCTACGAGCCTGGTTTACATTTTATGTCAATTTCATTCCACACTCATGATCCACCCTTTATTTTGTTTGCATGCAGCACTGAAATCTCCCCCCCCTTTTTTTTGCAATGGGGATGCTACTGTTTGCCTCCTCTCCGATCCCCCTTTTAATCAATACCAGTAGGGAACTAAACCTCATGCTGTTCCTTTTCAACTCCCCCCCCCCATCATTTAATTTTTTTTTATTCAGTGATCCAAGACTAGTGATAGTCTCATATCACTAGACTCATGCTGCTTGTCAAAAAATTAAAAATATGGGGGGAATGAGTTTGTACACCAATGAATGGGGGAGAATGGCAGAAGGTGCAGAGTGGGTGAAATGAGCTCAGTGTGGGTGGGGAATGACTTTTGAGGAATGGCAAAAGGGTGGAAGGGAATCCAAGGGAATCTGCACGCTTTTGAATTACCTTTGACTTGGAGTTGTGTAGTGGGTTTTAACCGCATGGCTAGGCCGCTGCGGTTCGCATAGCATCCTGCACGCTTCACTGCTACACAACAAGGACAAAGGGAAATGGCTCGTGGGCCAACTATGTACACAACTGGGGACACCCCCCTTGGTCCCATTGGTGGGTTTGAATCTCCCGCCAACATCCCATTGGTCCCTCCGTGGAGGGACCAGGAGCCCAGTTCCCATTGTTCTTCCAGAGTCAAGCTCTGGGGGTATTCGCTGGCCCCTGGTGGCGGCCAGCAGACACAACACAAAAGGGTGAGGGGAATCCAAGGGAATCTGCACGCTTTTGAATTACCTTTGACTTGGAGTTGAAACAAGGGGGAAATTGGCACAAAAGCACTCTCAGAAAACCTGAAGAAATAGTGACCAGAAACCAAACTGAGTGCTGAATGGAGGAAAATCAATGCAGAATGACAAAAGAAAACCTGACAGACATGCATGGTGAAAGCGAGGGGAAACACCTGTATATAATAGGCCATACATTTTTAAAAGTACAGATTAAGACGATGTAGATAATACTGTGGCATGCTGAACTGCTCTCTTAAGCAACCTGTTCAGATGTTCTCTCTCCCTCCTACCACGTAGTCTTAGAGAAGAAATCAACAGCTCCCTGTCCCCTTCCTGAGCTCTGCTTTCCAACTCTCCCTGCGATCTCAAATGGGCTTTTATTTGAGTGACCTTTCAAATGGGCTTTCATTTGAGTAATCTTGTTCCTTGTGCTTCAGCATTGCCACCTCCATAGACTTCATTTCATGTTCTTTTTCTAGCTCACATATCTCATACTATGCTACACCCAGGAAGGCAATGTACTAGCTTGAAATCAGCTATTATAGAGAAAGGGGCCCATATGCAGTCAGTCAAACACACAGAGGAGTGCTAGAAGGAATGTCTCAAACTTTGGATTGACTTCCCTTGCCATTGTGTCAAGTGTTAGCTGGTAGTGTTTATGCCCATGCACAGCCTCAAATGACTTCAATTTTTAACAGGAGTGATCATTAAATAATAGTAATTGATTTTGCCTCTTTCCTCATACTAAATTGTTGTGATTTCACAGCTACTTGAACCATACCCCATTACCATTACCATCACATTTTATCCCAGCAGCTAATGGGGTTTATACAGCACATCTCCCCTGCTTGACTTCAACACCATTGTAATATGACAAGGCCAATGACTCCTTTCCCCCACCTGGCACACATCAGAAGGACACATAAGTGCCTCCTCCTACATACAGCAATCATGCCAGCAGAGCCCCAGATGAAAATAAGACTCCCATCCGCACAACTATTGGTGTCATACAAAGGCCCAAGTCACATGGAGAATTAGGTATGCGGAGGGGATGGATTAAGGGCGGATCAAACCGGCACAATCAGACGCCAACATCTGGCAAGCGTCATGCACCCACCCCTAACCCATCGCATCTGGCCAAAAATGCGGATTGAAAAGGTACTGGGGAAAATGGAGTACCTACCGGAAGATCCGCATCAACAGTGGGTGTGGGATCGCGGACGCACCAGCAGCCTGTAGCATCCTGCAGCCGTCCACGACCCACGCATGCGCACTAATGCGGGGCCGCTGTGTTGCCTTGCTGGGACTACGCCATTGCCTCCCCAGTGTGATCGGGTGCCAACAGAGGGAGAACGGAGCCGCAGGGGAGCGTAAGATCGCACTCCCGTGCTTCTTTTAGCTCCGCATCTAATATGCCTCCCTTCCCCGACGGATTTTCCCACTCGTGTGACCAGGGCCAAAGTGAAGAATATATCCCCTTCATTCTGGGACAGTTTTAGTGCTGAGACCAAATGGCTGCACCAAATCCCAGGTGAACAGGTTTTGCAGGTAAGATGAACATTAAAGTCATACAACACAGAAGTGACTGTGCGTGAGGGGCAGAGGGTAGCTGAATGCTAAAGGGAAAATAGTGTTATTGCTTTAGACCATAATACTGATCAGGTAGGCAGAAAGTGCACTGACAAGTCCCTCTACATTTTTTGACATGAGCTTATGGAGCACATAACAAATCTCTGACATATACATGCACAAATATTATGTTGTAGAGTGGCCCATTCTGGATGTAAATATGCTCACTGTAGAAAGGTTACATTTATAAACAAGCTTGTGTTAAGCTTGTGGGATATCTGTGAAGTAAATTGGTCTAGATTAAATCAATTTGAAATAAAAATGTGCTTAATATTTTCTCATTATCTGGCAACTAGCAGATCCAAAGAAAAGCTGATCTAAGGAAAAGTGATCTAATAATTTAAGGGAAACATAAAACTCATGAGTGGATATAGCAGGAGCTATATTGGCAGACATGCCAGCCATCCTTTCTGCACTCAAGCTGATTAATTGGCAATAAACTATGTCATAAAACCACATTATGTTCAGAATTTGTCTTAAGAATGTTAAGGCAGAAAGTTATCTGAAAAGTAGATACCTGAAGTAAAAACAAATAAGTGTTTAAAGACACTAAAAAGCCGCCACTCCATTGGCAGATTTAATAACAGACTGAACTATTTCAGCATTGTGTCCAATCCATTATACACCATGAGCGGATAGACTTGGTTAGATGCATTAATACAAACAGTTCTTTCATCAGTTGCAAAAGTACAGATACCATAGTTCCTCTCTAGCTGAATTTACTAGCCATAGCCCTTCTCTCCCCAAGATTCCCATTCATAAAATACACTTACTGATCTTTTTACAGACACATAGCACAAACAAAACTTATCTGTATATAGCTCAATTTAGCGTTATCACACAAATTCAAACTGGTAATGTTAATCTTACCATATGACTTTACAGTACTTTGTTAGAGGTTTTACTCATTGATAGAGTGCAATCATTCAGTAATACTTAGAATGATTTATGATCTTTTTCATTCTTAATAGCACTTTGTGAAAAAGCTATAATTGCTATTCATTCTTTAAATAATGCTTCAGAAGCACAGTTTTGTTAAGTGAAAAGCCAAAGAAGGGAATCTTTTAAATACTTAGTTCCAATCATTTATCATACAGAAATGATGAAGACATCATTTGTGCAGGAATAATGCACACTTTGAAACTAGCATCAACCTGAAATACTTTCAGATCAGAATTATTTTCTGACTGCCTAAATGTTAACAGTTTCTGAAATGGACAGGAAAAGGTCCATCCAGTTTTTGAATCGCGATGTTTGACTCTAAGACACCTTCCACACAGTGATGATTCTCCACGCAGCTCTCACAGTCAGAGCAAATGCAGCTGCAGTGGAGCATCCACACACAGTTTCCCCCTGCACATTTCTTGCCTCAGCCCCAACCTACCCAACAGCTGCCACCCCCCTCCTCCACAGTAGGGTTTTTTCAACCTTTTAGGGAAAAAAAGATGAGTGCTAGATTGATGTTTTACAAAAATGGTACAATGATCTATTGCAAGGGTCCCCAACCTTTTGGACCCTGTGGGCACACTGGGAATTCTAACATGGCCTGGTGGGCACAGCAACAAAATGGCTGCCACAAAATGGCTGCTGCAGGAGGCAGAGCCAGCCACAAACTTATTGGCACAGCTTAACTTCAATAACACAGTACAGATGCTTATGCTGTGGTGGCAGCTGCTGCCAAAGCAACATTTTAAAAAATCTGCTCAGCCAACTAAATCTCCAATAGTTAATCAGAAGCCCTGATGGGCAAAAGCCCTCCCAGGCTCCCTACCCACTTCCTTAAAACACTTGGTGGGCACCAGAAAAGGTGTCAGGGGGATGTTACAGCACCCACAGGCAACATGTTGGGGACCCCTGATCTGTTGCTACTATCTACTGGCACCTCTAAATTCCCAGCCCTTTTTAGGGTGACAGCCAACTCTGTATTGCCCTAGTATGGTTTCAGTAACATCATCAATTCCCAAACCTGATTGCTTGGGGGTTTTTTTTGTTTTTTGTTTTTTTGTTTTACTATTCTAGCAGTGTCAACACATTTGAAGTAGCATCATCCCACTCAGGATACCCCAAGTCAAAGTACATATTTCAGGTGAGTGAATGGGTATGGGAGGAACAGTAGGATTGTAGCAGCAGGCCTGGCTTCCAGTCCAGCCACATTCAGGCTACATGATCATGATGGAAGAGTTCTACACTCACCTTAATGTAGGTTCCATGCAGACTGATGGAGATCCAGACATTCCATACATGGAACGTGAAGTTTTCTTGCAGTCTCTTATGACCCCCAGAAAGCTCATTCCCAGGATAGCAGGCAGAGCTGGATTTATGCAAGAACTAAGTAAACTGTAGTTTAGAACTTCAGATTACAGGGGGCCTCTAAAAACAAAATAATTACTAATAATTACTATATTACCATTTTTTTGAGAAATGCTGTGGGGCTCTTCTAAACTTTAAGGGCTTCAGCATGTCTTAATGCAGCCCAAGTTGCAGGACCCCCAGAAAGGAATTGTCATGTGGGTGGAGGAGACTAGTGAGAGGGCGTGAAATCGCTCCTTCTCCCTCTTCAAGTGAAGTTCTGTTGAAGAAAGGGGTCACCCTGTTCCACTTCACCCCGGCCCACCCACTCACATGGCTTTTCCTTCACATGGATTCCAGCGCCTCAGGAATGATCTTTCCAGGAGTTAAAAGGGGCTACAGGAACAGAGAAGATTGTGGGGAAAATCTGTGTGCCTTCCAGGCACGTGTGGCTAGATCCATGACATTTATTTGAATTTTCTTTCTCTTCCCCCAAGAACATTTCCTCATCCTTGATAAATCACTTGAAAAGGGTTGTGTGATACAAACTGGACAGAAACCTTCATGAATATGCTTACTATGCTTGTTATATTTTATGAATGGGCTTGTGCTACATGTGATCTTGCTACATTTTAGACTCTCTATAAAAGTACCTCTTAACTTCCACAAATAGGAACTACATTAATTGCTAAATATCAGTCAATCAATGCCAAAGATTATGCTGACCCTGCCACAAGTAGAATTGTATTGGATATTCACCTTGAAGATTTGTTTCTCCTGAAGTCCACTAATTCAAGCTTTTGTCTAAGATGATGACTCACATATTGATGGACAGATTCTATTAACTGGAAGTCAAGTAATGAAGGATTTGATTTTGCTAAAGGCACAAGAATTGTTGCTGAACCAATGGACTTAATGAAGTGTACAAGCAAAAATACTTTTATTTATAATATGAAAAGACCTATGCTACAAAGCCATTTGCAAGATCCCAGGCCAAGATTAATGCAAATATTTATTCCAGGTATGCACACTTTTTTTCCTGAGTTCAAGGTCAATCCAGTGCATATTTACTCCACTGCCTCTTGATCATAGCTTTTTAGGTGACTGCTCCTACTCCATGAAACAGACTCCTAAATGCTGACAGACTTCATCTTTACTATATTTTCATACAGGTTCTAAATCAGGATTTTAAGGAGGGCCTTTTTGCTACAGTTTCACAACTTCAGGCACGAAAGTGTCTAAATG
This sequence comes from Gekko japonicus, assembly GCF_001447785.1. NCBI lineage: Eukaryota > Metazoa > Chordata > Lepidosauria > Squamata > Gekkonidae > Gekko > Gekko japonicus. The sequence continues at coordinate 191,532 of NW_015170305.1, read as the reverse complement.
ATTGTTATTTAACAAGATTTCTGACTGTTTTTAACTCATTTGATGTTACTTTTATTTTCCATTTTATCTTTTATTTCATTTTTGGTTGGTTGGTTGGTTGCCCTCTGTGGATCTCAGTTTGTTTGGCTAAAAGGTGGACCTATAAATATTATAAATTAATAATAAAATAAAATATAGTGAGCTGAACAATCAAGATCTGAGTACCATTTTGCCACTTTCACCTTCTGGCAATCTTCAGAACTATGACCAATTGCATAGAATGCATTTGTCTTCCTGGACTTGGAAAGTGGGACCACTAGGGTAATATTGAGAGCCAGCCTGTAGCTAGCACAATTACCACAAGTAGCCCAGAGTGAGGGTTTGCAGTCTTACCCTTCCTCCAAGGGGCCTCATAGGCCTCAACCAAGAGAAGGGAAGGGTTAGGTACATCTCTCTCTCTTCCTCCTCTCTGCCAAATGCTCCCTTCTGGCTCTGAGCCGCTGGAAAGAACTCAAGCTTCTCCGCAGATGCCAGCTGGGCCCTTATGATGCCAGTCTCTAGGGTTATGCCCACCCACTCCCCCCCCATGGGTGTAACAGTTCCTATGGGGAGTAGCTTTTTGTCGGCCCATCCACACTCACAGCTCCTTTGTCAGGCAATCTGTAAGACAATTATCTCTCAGAATGTTCCCACCGTAACTTATGGCGCAAAGCAGTGTGCAAAATGCATAGGGATCTTCCATAGGGATGTCTTTGTGAAACATAATATAATTTATTTTCTCACTGCACCATCAATTTTAAAAGTACAGGCCTTTCCCCCTTGAAATGACACCTTGGCCTGGCTCTCTGCAACATTCTGGTGGCTGCTCCATGGCTCAGTGGATGACAGGAAAAACCACCCACAGACATGGCAGACACCATATGAACGGAAAAGTGTATTATAGTGGTAACAGCTCATATTTTGGATATGACTTGTGACACATTTGCCAAAAAGGTTAGTCACCGTTAGCTTGAAGAATATGTGAAACAGCAGATTGTACATGAGATGTGGAGAAGAAAAACACATGCTAACTTATTCCACACACATATCTACATTCTTACTCTCACAACATCAATATCCTTCTTCAAAACTGGAACGTAGAAAGTTCTAGAATGCTAGAGTCTAGCATAGATGGAAGGTGGCATGGTATAGCCCAATCTCGTCATTTCTCAGAAGCTAAGCAGGGTTGGTTTGGGATGGGAGACCACCAAAGAAGACTCTGCAGAGGAAGGCAATGGCAAACCCCCTTTGCTTCTCAATTGCCTTGAAAGCCCCTTGCTGATGTTGCCATAAGTTGGTTGTAAATTGATGGTACTTATGTACAAATAAGAGTCTTGCAGTGTGAATAGCTCTGACTAGCCCAGTCTCATCAGAGCTTGGAAGCTAAGCAAGGTCAGCCATAGTTCATAGTGGGATGGGAGACCTACAAGGAAGGTTGGGATGCTATGCAGAGAAAGCAATGGTAAACCACCTCTGCTTATCTCTTGCCTTGAAAACCTCATGGTCCTGGGGTCACCATGAGTCCATTTTAGCTTGATGGTATACAGTTATTATTATCAGAGTCTACAAAGGCTAGAAGGTGCCTTCTAAACCCATGTGGCTTGAATCAATGTCTAAAGATGACATTTTCAAATGATAACACTAGAAACATTATTTCAAAAGATAACACTAGAAAGAAACTTTCTGGTTTTTATCTTTTACTCTTAATTGGCCCTTCATCTCCTTTTAATGCCTTGGAGCATTAGCTATATCAGATATTTGACCTTGACCAGATGATCTGAGTCATTTCCATGCATTTTTTTTTAATTTAGTTAGTTATTTCATTTTATTTAATTAAGCTGGCATCTTATTTTAGTTTAGTTTTGGGTGGCTATGAACTTCTGAGTGAGATTAAAACAAAGCCTTGCTTCAAATGGTTTTATATACTGCATTCACACTTACTTTTCAAAAAGTATATTTTGTGATTGAAGCTGTTTAGTTTTATGGACTTCTTAGTGTTAATCTGACTGAAGATATGTGTATGTAGGAGTAATGTGGAAACAAACAGTGTATCTCAAAGCATACTGAAGTGTATATATTCTAGTTTTTATTGTGTATATGTCCACATTTTACTTTATCTTCTGGTTTTCAGGTTGTGCTAAAACAGGTGCGTAGCATGTGGAAAATTTTACAAAGGAGGTTGTCACCAGCTGCATTCAGGTGACCTCTTCAAGATGATTATGTCCTATTGGCCCTAATAAAAGATATTGCACTGCAGTTGTTTTTGGATACTCAAGGTGAGTGATCATGCCTGTTGAAGGTCTGCATGAAGGCTGCACTTGTACAGGTGCATAAAAAGCACAGATTTATCTCACTGTAACTGGAAAGCCTTTTTGCGGGGTTCCCAATTGTGCAGAGGAAGCCTTATTGTATGTGCAATAGGCTCCATGCAGATGCTCAACTAAACTTCCATATATTTCTCCCCCTCCCTTTCATTCACACACAGAAACACATGCACACATACACACACACACACACACAGAGAGGTGTTCACTCACACTGGGGCTGGACCACAGCTGAGAGACAGAGCATCTGCTTTACATGCAGAAAGACCCAGCTTCAATTCCTGACCTCACCAGCTGAAATGATCAGGCAATAGATTATGTGAACCAGTGTGGTCATGGGGAACCACTGCCAGTCAGAGTAGACAATACGAACCTTATAATATCTGAGTATAAATTAGCTTCATGTGACTTTTAGTCAAACATCCTGGCTTTGTTATTTAGTTTGCCCTAGAACAGCTACTCTGACAGGGCAATCCTAAACAGAGTTACACCCCCTTCTGAGCCTATTGAAGGGTATAGATCTACTCTGGATTGCACTGCTTTGTTCATATCAGAACAGAGTAACTATGTTTTGGAGATGTACAGAGAGAATGCAGAATCAAATGTGCAATGGAAGTTCCCATTGTATTGCCTAACAGATCTATATAAAAGGCACATACACAGGATTCAAAGATTATTTAAGCATTACTGTCTAAAATCACTGTACAATAAGCTTGGGAACAGACCTCCGGCTAGCACTCTCCCCTCCCCAATCTCTTCACCATAAATACAAGTAAACATCTTGTCAGATGATCCTACCACATGTAGAGGTAAATATGTCCAAACAGCATTCTCAGTATTTACTTGCAATTAGGAACAATAACATTTTCATAGTGTCATTGGAATGAGTAGACTCTCTATTACTGTTTCTTTTTGCAGCATTTTGGGATTTTTTATGCTGAGCAACCAAGGGGTATTTATTTATTTATCCTTTATTTATCCCGAAGGCTCAGGGTGACTGACAAGGGCACAATGTGCCAAGATTATAACAATAAAAACGCAAGTATAAAACAGTAAAATACAATAACAAATGTACAATACAAATTTAAACAAAGGTGGGTAGATCTTAAACCCAACGGTTGCTTCCTGAAATCTATCATCCACTTCATGCCATGGGTGCCTCGCCCCCCAGTGGGATCCAGACAATCGTGGTGATAGTATGACGGTGCATAGAAGGCAATGGTGGAATAGTAGTGGCGGATTAAAGGTGTTGGATTAAAAAACAGGGCTGTGCACATCATAACCTCTGCCACAATTCTGGTACAACATGGATAAATCAGTTAGATTCTATATTTAAGTTTCATCAACCATAAAAATTAGCAAACAGTATGTTGGAGGGTTTGTTTTTGTTTTTTTAAAGGAATTCTCTTATAACTGAATCTGTGTAGTGGAGAAAGCCAGTGAGAATGATTGGTTGGTGGTTTGTACCATGGGAATTTTGACTCCTTCCCTTCAAAGGCTTTCTGCAGGTTTTTATGGAAAAATGGACACACATTAGAGTGTCATCAACAGTGTGTCCAGTTCTCATACCTGGGTGGAGCAACACATTATATGTAGTTCCATGACTCCTTTTCATAAGTTTTTTTGTTTGTTTATTAAAACGAATACCACTGCTGGGAGAGGACCGTTTTATCACATTCTTTTCATGCCCAAAATTGCCACCCCAAGCTGTTCTTATTCTCCACCTTGTGACCCACAACTGCAGACTATGACAGGACGAACCAGAAACAAGTCCTACACCACAAGGACAATCTAAGAATTAGCTACAATGCTATAAGAACATAAGATACACCAAGTTGGATCAGGCCAAAGGCCCATCTAGTCCAACACTCTGTCACACAGTGGCCAAAAATACCAGGTGCCATCAGGAGGTCCACCAGTGGGGCCAGGACATTAGAAGCCCTCCCACTGTTGCCCCCCCAAGCACCAAGAAGACAGAGCATCACTTGCCCCAGAGCTCCTATCTATACCTTGTGGCTAATAGCCACTGATGGACCTCTGCTCCATATGCTTATCTAATTCCCTTTTGAAGCCATCCATGATTGTAGCCGCCATCACCTCCTGTGGCAGTGAATTCCAAGTGTTAATCACTCTTTGGGTGAAGAAGTACTTCTTTTTATCCGTTCTAACCCGACCGCTCAGCAATTTCATGGAGTGCCCACGAGTTCTTGTATTGTGAGAAAGGGAGAAAAGTACCTCTTTCTCTACCTGCTCTTTCCCATGCATAATCTTATAAACCTCAATCATGTCACCCCTCAGTCGTCGTTTCTCTAAGCTAAAGAGCCCTAAGAGCTTTAACCTTTCCTCATAGGGAAAGTGTTCCAACCCTTTTATCAGTTGAGTTGCCCTTTTCTGCACTTTTTCCAAAGCTATAATATCCTTTTTAAGGTGTGGTGACCAGAACTGCACACAGTATTCCAAATGAGGTCTCACCATTGATTTATATAGGGGCATTATGATATTGGCTGATCTGTTTTCAATACCCTTCTAATAATCCCCAGCATAGCATTGGACTTTTTTATTGCAGTCACACACTGTCTTGACATTTTCAGTGAGTTATCTACTACAACTCCAAGATCTCTCTCTTGATCTGTCTCTGCCAGTTCAGACCCCATCAATGTGTATTTATATTTAGGATTTTTGGCTCCAATGTGCATCACCTTGCACTTGGCCACATTGAACCCCATTTGCCATGTTGACGCCCACTTGCCCATCTTTGACAGATCCCTTTGGAGTGCCTCACAATCCTCACTGGTTTTCACCACCCTGAACAACTTCGTATCATCCGCAAATTTAGCCACTTCACTGCTTACTCCCAACTCCAAATCATTAATGAACAAGTTAAAAAGCAGTGGACCAAGTACTGAATGGTTTCCCATTCAGCTTTTTTTTTTTTTTAAGCAGCAAATACTGCCACACAGGGCCACCAATGGGGGGGGACTGGGAGAACAAAACTGGGGAAGCCTGAGTTTGCTGGAAGGCCCTTGAAGCCAGCATCATGCTGCATTCCACCAAATGTCCTTCCATTTTTAATGAAGTTCAGGCTGCAGCCGCTAGAGGCACAGGGAAGTCTGAGCACAGTGAAAGGCACTCTACTATCAGTTAGACTTGCCTTTCTCCAAGACTGAAGCAAACTTGCCTAACAGATCATGCTAAGTCCATCAATCAAGCCAGCACTGGAGCAAGACAAGCCAGCATGCTGGTGGCTGCTACAGTATTTGCTAGCATGAGGCCTGCTAACAAGTTCATTTTCTATAATAGCCTAGTCTTTCTCTCTTCCTTTATTTGCACCCAGTTCAGCCAGATCTTGCAAAGCAATAATTAGGGTGTTGCAGCAAGATAAAACAACTTTTCCCTCTTTTTTCCTTAATTTGTCTCCCTCTTTTGCACACCTTTCTCATTCATTTCACTCTCCCTCCAACTTGTTGGGTGACCTTGGGCCAGGCACACACTCACAACCTAACCTGCCTCCCAGGATTGTTGTGAAGATAAAATGGAGGAGAAGATAACAAATTTAAATTGAGTTGATATTAGTTAAACTGGTATTGTTTCCCCACAAAAAATCCCAAGAGTTGTAGTTTTGTGAGGACACTGAGAATGCTATCATAGGCATCTGTTCCCCTCCTCCAAACTATTGATCTGAGGGATGACTGAGGAGAAAGAGAGATTAGGAGCTGGTAACAGCACAATCCTGAACAGAATCATCCCTTTCTAAATCCACCGAAGTCAACAGGATTAGGTTAGTGTACTTCAGTTTAGGAATGCAGTGGAAATTGCTGCAAAGCAAATTCAAGTCAGTATTTTTAGCATACAAGTACCTTTTGGCTCCCATTTTTAGAAAAAGAAGTAAGCACTTTTTTATTATTAAGGCAATTTTATTATCAGCCTCTTTGGGTTGGCTAATTAACGATATACATAATTATGCCATAATCAAAGAATAAAAGAAATTGTGTGCTGCAGCACATTTTCATTTTTTCTTCTTTTTTACTCAAATGTGATGACAAAAATTAATTTCCTGTAGTCACTACTTCAAAATAAGCATCACTGCCCATATATATTTGAAGAGCATTAGGGCCCTTTACCAAATGGGGAAAGAAACAATATTTGTTTAATCTTTTATTTTAAATGTTGTGACCTTTTAAATGTTTTTTAGACAGAAAAGACCTGGTGGTATCAACTGCTTATCTCCATCTAAAAATTTCATACCCTGGCTTTGATGGTTGCTATTGACCTTCAAACATCTTTTATTACATTATATCCATAAGTTTGTTTTAGTATCTCCGCTTGGTCTAATTACCTGGATTATTCTATACAGTTCCCTACAGGGAAATATACTGCTGAAGTCTGGGTTTTTAAACACTAATTAAAAAATCATTAGCCTGTGAATTAATTTCCACTCTTTGTATTTTCCTGTCCCTCCTGATAGCCATCTGATTTGATAAGCAATGTAGTTGTTGCTATGCAAAGATCCTGAACTACCCTTTAATTATGGTTGTGTCATTCCCATACCAACATGAAGTACCATGACTGAGATAATCCCTTAGCTCAGTGCATAAAATTCCCTTTCACCACCACATCTGCTTAAAAAAAATACCTTATCCTTGAAATCAAAAGGAGCCACCCTGAGAGTAGAAGCATTTCTTGTGCCCCTCCCCACTCCCATTTTGCATCTCCTGGCTTCAGAACAACAGCCTTTGTTCTGCAGCTGCAATAGGGTTGCCAGGTCTTCCCTGGCCACCAGCATGGTGGAGGGGGGTGGAGTTGCCAGCTGCAGGTTGGGAAACTCCAGGAGATTTGGGAGTGGGGCCAGGGGAGGCCAGGGACTTCAGTGGGGTACAATGTCATAAGAGTCCATGCTCCCAAGCATCCATTTTCTCCAGGAAAACTGATTTCTGTAGTCTGGAGATGAGCTGTAACTCTGGGGGATCCCCAGGTCCCACCTAGAAGCTGGCATCCCTAAGCTGCACCCAGGTCTTGAAGACATTCCACCAGTGATGGGTGGCACCTACCTCATGGGCACCCAAGAGTCTCTGGCTTGCCCTGCAATGTAAACTGTTCAGTTTTCAGAACTATTTGGAGCTATCCCACCTTCAATGGATAAGTCTGAGGAAGAGAAGGAGGTGAGAAAACCCGTTACGTAAAGGAATACGTAGCTGTTGATGAGTCTATTGTTTTTTCAGCAGATTTAAATATATACAAATCTGGTCATTTTCATGTGGTAAGAATCTGGTTTCCCGTGTGTGATCCCCCCCCCCCGGCTTTGTTTGAAATGTCCAGAGATCTGTGTATCTACATCGTGGCATTCTCTCTGGGACAGAATGTGTGGGATAGATTGGTCCCATGTGCTTTATTATTATTATTATTATTATTATTATTATTATTATTATTATTATTATTATTATTGACTGGATAAGCCAGTTTTCTCTCTCAGGGCTCTTCCACATTGTCATTTTTGTCACTTGTTTGTCCCTATTGCTTCAGGGTCCCCCCCCCCATGGGTTTTGCTGTCTCTAGTAGTCCCAGAGGGAACAAAACACATGTGGAAAAGAGGGGGACCCAAAGCAACAGGGATAAATGAGTGACAAAAATGACAATGTGGAAGAGCCCACTGTCTAACTTGATCCTCCTTCTTCCTACAGCCTCCATCACACATGAATTTGATGCAGGTCCCCTGATCCCTATCACAGCCCGCCTCGCCACCTTTGGTGGTCAATGGAATGCCCTCCTGTCTTTTGATTTCATGTCTGAAAATAATTGGACGTCTGTTTGTGAGGTAAGGTGAGCCATGATTTACCTTAACACCTGAAATAGTTTTCTTTTTCACTCCATTGTAATCCTTGCCCCCATTCCCCATGGCATGTTATCATTCTACAGGTCTACAAGCCAACTCAGTATCTTCAGCTGTACTTCAGCTGTACAATCAGTACTTCTTTGTGTGTGTCTAATGAGCTATTAAGTCACAGCCAACTTATAGCAACCTCAGCAAGGAGCTTTCAAGGAAAATGAGAAGCAGAGATGGTTTGCTATTGCCTTCCTCTGCAGAGTCTTCCTTGGTGGTCTCCCATTCAAGTACCAAACCTGCTTGGTGTCTGAGATCTGACAAGACTGGGCTATACCATGCTGCCTTCCCTCCCCTGAGTATTTCTTTAGCACCCCCAAATTCTTGGATACAATTCACAACTGGAAGTGCTGGGCAAGAGTTTTCTCATGGGCTCAAACCGAGCCGTTCCCCCTTCCCCCGGGTATAAAAGGCCATGTTGTGCCACAGGCAGTCCATGTGGATGCCTGATGACACAGACATCAGTTCTTCCAACTTCCCTTTTTTGAGTTGAAAAAATCTCATGAAACAGATGCCTGGGAGGCTACATCACATGTGGCATTCCATGTGTGGGTAGGTGATAAAGGAGAACGCCCACTCCTCTGACATATGAAGATGCTTGCCAGTCTGGAAAATGTCTGATATTCTGGTATTCTGATACAAGCTCATCAGCTTCCTGTCAGGAGATGCTGAATGATAAAAACAGAGCCTTAGTTTCTTTATAATACAGATAGACTTGTTTCACTCTTGCGTGGTCTGCTTAAAAAAAAAGAACTCCTGTTTTTCACTGCTATGTGGAAGGGGAGGGGTTGTGGCTCAGTGGAGGAGCCTCTGCTTTGCATGCAGAGGGTCCCAGGTTCAGTCCCTGGCATCTCCACTTAAAAGGATCAGATGTGATGTGATGTGAAAGACCTCAGCCTGATACGCCAGAGAGCCACTGCCAGTCTGAGTGGACAGTACTGACCACAATGGACTGATGGTCTCATTCAATGTAAGACAGATTCATGTGCGTTTATGAATGTTTTAAATTTATGACGTGAGAATGCTGATTAATGTATGTATGTATTGAATTTATATCCTGCCCTCCCCGCAAGCAGGCTCAGGGCAGGTACATCAATCTCAGTACAATAAATACAATTCAATTAAAAACAACTTGAAAATAACAATTTAAAACAGTATAGAATCATAAACTACTGTGTAAATAGATTAGATCAGATGTCAGTCACAATGTCAATTAAGGTACAACAGTGGGTACTCAGGTGTCTTTTTAGATCCAGGTCACTGATGGGGGATTAGACAAGGAAGAGGGGACATCCACTGCCTCAGCCAAAAGCCCAGTGGAAGAGCTCTGTCTTGTAGGCCCTACAGAACTGTAATAGATGCTGTAGGGCCCTGATCTCATATGGGAGCTCATTCCACCAGGTGGGGGCCAGGGCTGAAAAAGCCCTGCCCCTGGTTGAGGCTAGTCAGATGTCCCTGTGGCCGGGAGCTACCAAAAGATGCTGATTTGTGGACCTCAGTGCCCTACGGTGCTCATAAGGGGAGAGGCAATCCCGAAGGTATGCTGGCCCCTGACCATATAGGGCTTTAAAGGTACACACCAACACCTTGAAACGTATTTGGAATTCAATAGGAAGCCATTGCAGTTCACACAGCACTGGGTGAATATGAACCGCCGTCAGCACCCATGCTCCCACATTCTGCACTAGCTGCAACTTTTGGAGCAGAGTCAAGGCAGCCCCACATAGAGAGAGTTACAATAATCCAGTCTGGAAGTGCCCATTGCATGGGTCACTGTAGCCAGGGCCGGGGGGGGGGGTGAGATGTGGGACCAACTGCCTGATCTGCCTCAGATGGAAAAAGGCAGACCTGGCAGTGACAGTGACCTGGGCCTCCATAGAAAGGGCGGCATCCAGGAACACCCCTAGACTCTTCACCCTCAGCATTGTCACCAATGGTGCCCCATTGAAGGCTGGGAGCCTGATTCCCTGACTCAGTTCCCCATGCCTCAGGGGCAGGACCTCTGTCCTGGATGGATTTAACTTCAGTTGGCTCTGTCACAACCATCCAGCCACAGTTTGTAATGCCTCACCCAGATCTCCTGAGGCTGTGTCCAGGAGGCTGTCCATCAGTAGATAGAGCTGAGTGTCATTCACATACTGGTGACAACCCAGCCCATACCTCCGGATAATCTGGGCAAGGGGGCACATATAGATATTAAACAACATCACAGAGAGAACTACTCTCTGTGTCACACCACATTCCAATGGGTGTTGCTGGGATAACTCCCCCCCCCAAGCGCCACCTTCTATCCCCGACCCTGGAGAAAGAAGGTCAGCAACTGCACGGCAAGCCCCTGTATCCCGGTGTCAGCTAGGCAGTGGGTTAACACACCATGGTCAACCATGTGAAATGCTGATGATGGATCAAGAATAATCAGCAATGCCAATCCGCCTCTATCCAGATGTCTCTGGAGGTCATCCGCCAGGCCGACCAGCACTGTCTCTGTCCCAAGGGCAGGGTGAAAGCCAGACTGAAAGGGGTCCAGGACTTTAGCCTTATCCAAGAAAGCCTGAAGTGTTGCCACTGCCCTCTCTACCACCTTACCCAGGAACAGCAAGTTAGACACTGGGCAGTTGTTATTAAGGACTGTAGAGTCTAAAGAAGATCTTTTAAGAAAAGGGCAAACCACCACCTCCTTCAGTCTCCCTGGGAAGGTCCCCACTGAAAGGGACAAGATGATAATCTCCCTCAGGGGAGTCCACACCTCATTTCCATAAACTTTAACCAGCCACGATGAGCAGGGATCTAGGAGGCACATGGTAGGCTTCACAGCTACCAGGATCTTCTCAACTGGGAGAGCAGACTGAAGTGGTTCGAAACTGGACCTGAAGATCTTACTGTATTAATTGTGGCGGGAAGGTCATGGCGGAGTGAAAGTACTTTGTTCGCAAAATGCTTCGCAAATGCCTCACAGCCAGTAGCCAGTTCCCTAGTATTTGGTATGCCCTGAGGCAAGGTAGTCAATGACCAAATAATTTCCAAATAATTGGGCCAGGTGAGAGCTTGCAGACACAATGGAGGTTGCGTAGAAATTTCTCTTCATGGCCTTCACTGCCATCTCACAGGTTCTCATAAACAACATATAAGATGCTCTTGTGGCCTCATCACGAGCTTGCCACCACCCTCTCTCTAGTTGTCTTAGCTCCCATTTCATCCACCATAGCTCTGGGGTATACCACAGAGCTAGTGTGATGCAAGAGTGAAGAGGGCACCAGGGAACACCTCGTCAATGGCTTTGGAAAGATGGGATTGCCAATCCTCCACCAGCACATCCAATGGGCC
>NW_015170305.1:179752-179933 GCF_001447785.1 Gekko japonicus | reverse complement strand
TGACTCCACGGGCGAGCTTAAATTCGCTCACAGCCTAAACAGGGAGGACTAGGGAAACCCAGCTGAGCCTTCAGGGTAAGGTGGTCTGTAATCCCCACCATAATCCCCAATGTAAAAATAAGATCCAGCATGTGGTCTGCTTGATGTGTGGGAGTCAAAACAAACTGGGAGAGTCTCTGTG
>NW_015170305.1:179462-179708 GCF_001447785.1 Gekko japonicus | reverse complement strand
CTCAAGATTAAAAGCCTCGAGTACTCCAAGGTCCAGATAGATATGGCTTCCAACAGGTCGGGCAAAGCATTTGCTGGTGCGTTAGCTGGACAGTACACCATCCAAATGACTAAACTCTCCTCAGACTCCCACACCAGGCAACACATTCAGTGTTGGCAATCTTTGCCTCCAGGAGTGGCCTGAAGGAGAAAACCTTTCAGATGAGACCGTCTCGCCTGTACAGCTCCCTCTTGTTCCAAAAAGCAT
>NW_015170305.1:172731-178547 GCF_001447785.1 Gekko japonicus | reverse complement strand
TAGATCAAGAAGAATCAGCACCGCCAATCTACCTTGGTCCAGGTGTCTCCAGAGATCATCCACCAGGGTGACCAGCACTGTCTCCATCCCATGGGCGGGGTGAAAGCCAGACTGGATGGGATCCAGGACTTTAGCCTCCTCCAAGAAAGTCTGAAGCTGTGTTGCCAGTGCCCTCTCTACCACCTTACCCAGGAATGGTAGATTAGACACTGGGCGGTAGTTATTAAGGACTTGGGTCCAGAGAAGGTTTTTTTAAGGAGAGGGCGAAGTACTGCCTACATCAGTAGGTCCCCGTTGAAAGGGACAAGTTAATAATATCCCTCAGAGAGGTCCACACCTCATTGTCACAGGCCTTAACCAGCCACAATGGACAGGGATCTAGGAGGCAGGTAGTAGGCTTAACAGCTATCAGGAGCTTGTCAACTTCATCCTGGGAGAGTAGACTGAAGTGATCCAAGACTGGACCTGAAGACGGCTAGTGAGCTTCCAGTTCTTTTGTTGTGTCAATTGTGGATGGGAGGTCGTGGTGGAGTGACAAGATTTTGTTTGCAAAATGACTGGCAAATGCCTCACAGCCAGTTCCCTAGCATTTGGTGTGCCCTGAGGCAAGGTAGTCAATGACTGAATGATTCTAAATAATTGGGCTGGGTTAGTGCTAGCAGGCGCAATGGAGGACATGTAGAAATTTCTCTTCATGGCCTTCACTGCCATCTCACAGGTTCTCATAAACAACATATAAGATGCTCTTGTGGCCTCATCACGAGCTTGCCACCACCCTCTCTCTAGTTGTCTTAGCTCCCATTTCATCCACCATAGCTCTGGGGTATACCACAGAGCTAGTGTGATGCAAGAGTGAAGAGGGCACCAGGGAACACCTCGTCAATGGCTTTGGAAAGATGGGATTGCCAATCCTCCACCAGCACATCCAATGGGCCACCAGAGGGAGTTGGATCCCACAGAGCTTCCTGGAACCTGTTGAGGTCCATTTGACTCCACGGGCGAGCTTAAATTCGCTCACAGCCTAAACAGGGAGGACTAGGGAAACCCAGCTGAGCCTTCAGGGTAAGGTGGTCTGTAATCCCCACCATAATCCCCAATGTAAAAATAAGATCCAGCATGTGGTCTGCTTGATGTGTGGGAGTCAAAACAAACTGGGAGAGTCTCTGTGCTGCCATGGATGACACTAGGTCCATGGCCTGAGAGGAAGCCGCATCATCCACATGGATATTGAGGACTCTCAAGATTAAAAGCCTCGAGTACTCCAAGGTCCAGATAGATATGGCTTCCAACAGGTCGGGCAAAGCATTTGCTGGTGCGTTAGCTGGACAGTACACCATCCAAATGACTAAACTCTCCTCAGACTCCCACACCAGGCAACACATTCAGTGTTGGCAATCTTTGCCTCCAGGAGTGGCCTGAAGGAGAAAACCTTTCAGATGAGACCGTCTCGCCTGTACAGCTCCCTCTTGTTCCAAAAAGCATCCCAGTATCTAACAAACTTGAACCCTTCCCCCCTACACCATCGTCTCATCCATGCATTGAGACTCCTGATCTGTGCCTGTCTTTCCAGCCCTGCGCGTGGAACAGGTAGCACTTCTGAGAAAGCTACCTTGGAGGACCTGGACCTAAGTTTCCTGCCCAGCAGCCTAAATTTCTCCTCCAGGACCTCACAACTGCATTTCCCCACATCGTTGGTGCCGACATGCACCACGACCACTGGTTCCTCCCCAGCACTATCTACCAGCCTATCTGTGGAAGTTTCATGGAAAGAGATCTTCAAATTAAGGTGTACCCTCTTAATAAATGCTTATCTGCTTTTACAATTAGAAAATTTCTATTAGCAAGTAGATTGATTGTGGAAATGGTATAGGGAGCTGGATTAATTCCAACTGCTCAAACTGAAAGGGCTCGGATTACATCAGATTTAACGTTTCTGAAAAGCAGATGTCCGTCAATATGCTTCTCACCCCACATTTTCGTACTAAGAAGTACTGGGCTTTCATGCCTTGATAAATGGACTATGCTCCCTCTAGCAATATTAGAGCAAAAGGTTCAATTCCTCTTAGAGGAGTCTGATTCCCAACGTACTTATTTTGTTGCTCGATTTCTAGAAGCTGTAGAGAAATGTTGAGAGGAAGTGTTTATAGACATGAGTTTTATTTAAGTTTTTCGATTTTATTGTTCATGGTTATAGACATGAGTTTTATTTAAGTTTTTCAATTTTATTGTTCATGACCTTGGTCTAAGAACAGGGGATGAAAGATAGACGTGGCCTTTGACGCATTATTTTAATAGATTCAGTAGTTCATTGACTGTCTTTTTTGAGCCCCTTTGATGAGGTAAAGTCATAATTTTGCTTCCCACACACAGCTGTTATCACAATGCTAGGAAGCTTCTACATGAATGCTAAAGTACAAAGGAGAACACCCTAGGTCCTGTCCACCCAAACAGTGCAAGATTTATACAATTCCTTGTAGTAAAATCAAACAGGGATTCAATTTATACCAGAACATTGCACTGTAGAAGTACAGTTCCCTAATTTATTCAAGAGTACTGTCAAATTGTTTGAGGTCATTGTGGCGGAATATGAAGTTTCAGATTATAATCTTACGTACTTCTGTAGAAGTAAACTCCACTGATCTACATGAAGCTTACTTCCAAGTAAACATGCATAAACTTGGTTTCTCAGAGAGATTAAAGGCTGCAAGTTGGAAAAAATGTCAGCAGGTAGAATTATGTAAAATAAAACAGTCAGTGGACAACCAGGCATTCACAGGGAGGCAAGGGATGGGCTTGTGCCAGCTCGTCCCTCCCCATGTGATGTGTCAATGTGCATGAGGGTCATCTGTGCCAGGCTCCTGAGACACACTGTTGCAGATAAGGGTGGCCCTACGGTTGTTTCTTCATTGTCAGTTTAATTTGGTTTTTAAAAACTCATCTGTATTTTTCATGGTCAGTATTAAAGCATTAATTTTGCTCTTAACATTCATTTCTTCATTCCATTGGTTCAACATTTCTGCCTGTAACTTTGCTCTTCACTCACCTGGACAGTAAAAGGTGTTCCCATTTTGCAGGCATTGCAAATGTGCACTTGCAGAGCAAATACAGGGAAATGTGAACTGTCCTCCTTTTCTGAAATTCTCAAGCAGGGGTAGAGGAGTCTGCTATTAAACAAAACTACAGCATGTAGGCAAGGGCAGCTGTCTTATTTTGCCGCACTTGGTTGGTTTCCAGCACCAGAACTGGGCTGAGAGAAAAATGCTTTAAGTAAGATGCAAGAGACAGAAGGTTTTAACTCACCCCTCCCCTGCTATCTATGCATGTGAATGGGATGTTGCTGATCTTTTTTTTAATAGCAACTGAGGGAGAGGAAAATCTGTGTTAGAGAAATGGAACAAATGTTTTTACATGAAATGAAACACCCAAAGATCTCAGAAATCTGATGTCTTGCATAGAGAGACAGAGAGATAAACACTGAATTCTTCAGCAATGCAGATCACTTGAATTTGCATTTCATTTGAGAAGAGGGAGCATTTCCTTCTATTTCCCTCCTAGTCTGCTCTGCCTGGCTTCCAGAGAGTACGAGCAAAGTGATGGCCTCTCTTCTCTGCAGGCACACTGCCTGTGGCAAGGGGGGAGGGATACAGAGACTTTATTCTTATCTCCAGCTTGATCTAGTGTTCCTCTTTTGGACAGGGCAACTAAACTACCTTCACAGGCAGGCATTACAAAAGAGCACTGAATGCAATAGCAAGCATAAAGGACATTTCTGAAAACTACCAATTTTTTATTTAGTTTTTCATTCTGGGTATACATTCTTAGCTTCAGAAATCCTGTACCCTTTTTTCTCTCCCCAGTAGGAAGAGATTGTTCTGCTCTGCCTTTCCTCTATTGGTGCAAACTATACGGCTATATAAATGGTAAAGAGCTGATAAACATCTTCTTTTCCTTTCTCTGTGCAGCAAGTGTTCTTTTTCCTATTATGAAGTTGATATTTTAATGCACAACATAGACAGCCCTAGATCAAGCTTATCTCCCATCAGCCTAATATGTAGAAATTTAGTTGGTGAAGCTTTTCTCACTATAAATTGGATCCAGCCATTTTTTTTCACAAGTGAAAATGGAAAAAGGGATCCCTTCAACCACCAAAAAGGTTATGCTGGGGATCATGAGATGGGCCTATATGGACAAAAGGGATGTGAGATAGGGGCTGTAGTAAAGAGAGAAATTAGGAGAGACTGGGGAAGATGGCTGGATCCAACATCTAGTGCAGAACCCAAAGTTATGTGCTTTGGGCTTGTAAAGAAAAATGGTTTCTTGCTTTCCTCTGTGAAATAAAATTTTTGGTTCAGGCTGCAAAGAGGCCTACAGAAACCTTCCTCATCCATAAAATGGCAAAAAATTGGCACAACACTCTGCAACACTCTCCAGTTCCCCTGAAACTCTATGGCAAAATCATAGACCTTCAGGTGAATACTGGAGTGCTGCACCAATGCAATGGTGTCAGTTCCTGGTTCGTGCTTGAAGTGATGTTGCAGTGTCCACATGCCTTGCTTCTTTGCATGTCTCTGTATCTCTAAAGCTCCCATTGGTTACCAGCACTGGGCTGGCAACCCTAGGTAGGTTGAGGGTGCACGACTGGCCCAAGATCACCCATCAAGCTGTCATATCAGACTGGGGGTTCCAACCTGGGTTTTCCATATCCTAGTCCATCACTCTAACCTCTACACCACACTATTTGTGTGTAAGAGGCTGAAGCCTTCTTCCTATGCTTTGAAAAAAAGAAAAATGGGTTATTCACTCTTGCTCACTGTTTTCTGCTTGGAAGATAATCTAAAGGTCATGTGCATCTTTGAGGAGGAGATGATTACAGCTGACACAAGTCAATACAACTCGCACAAAGGAAGGATCAGAATGCATGCCCTGTTTAAGACAAATAATAATCCAACAGTAAAACTCAATGAATGAGAAATTGATTGTCTTTTGTCTCTTTGTACCAGATGTAGCTTTAGAAAAAATGGGACTTCAAAGGGATTGTCTTAGCACTAAATAACTGTGTGGCCCAGGACAAATCAATTAAGCCTGACTTTTTCCAACTGCTATGCCAAATAAATGGTTTGAGGATTGATGCTTTGTGTGCATTGGCATTGATGGGGAAAGGTGCATCAAGGATTCACTGGTGCCTCTGTGCTTTGGGCTCCTCATCCATAAAATGATAAAGCATTGGCTTTCTCTCACACACTATTCTGATATTAAGACTTTCATAGCAAAGACATCCATTCTAGTTTGAACACCATAATAAATCAACATAGAATTAAGAAAACATCCATTAAAAATCTGAAATATAAAGTATTAACTAAGTCAAATTCACAACATCTAAAGCAACCCATTATTTGACTACTGTATTGTTTATTGTCTGATGATTCTTGAAAAATACCAACTAGCCTCTTCATTTTAGGAATGTGATCAGACACATAGAGTTTCCCCAAAGCCTGGGTACAGGGATGTATCAGGAATATACCACCCTAAGCCCCTAAAATCAAGGATGTTTAAGGAAGCCTCCAGTGTGAAGCTTCCTCCAAGATAAACAATTAAGAGAACCATCAAAATGCATTGGCCACCAGGAGCACAATACTTTTCCAATTTTGCTGGCTACATAGAGACTACAGTACAAAAGGATTGCCAAGCAGCTGAAGAGCCATGGATTGCCAGAGGGCTGCCTTTGGCTTGGTGGGTAACAACAGGGGAATGGGATGCTAGAAGCAAGTCAAGTTGTCCCTAGGAGCCACTCATTTTGGACCCAGCCAGCAGTGGCA
>NW_015170305.1:148896-172363 GCF_001447785.1 Gekko japonicus | reverse complement strand
GATCAACATTGTAAATATTTCCTTGTGTAGCATAAAGAGCCCAGTAGAAACCCCTGTAAAAGCCAAGCCATAGTGAAGAGCAAACTTTTAATTCCTGGACAGATTGGAGGACCCACACTGTATTTCAACAAAAAAGAACAACTTCTGCCATTAAATTATTTAGTAGTAACAGCATCAGCAGTAGTAGTAGTAGCATTTTTGCCGTCAAGTCACGGCTGACTTATGGCAACCCTATAGGGTTTTCAAGGCAAGAAACATTCAGAGGTGGTTTGCCATTTGCCACGTCACAGCCAGGGCTCCCAAGTACTTACCTTAATTCGGAGGAAGATGTATAGGTGTTTGAGGGACTATTCCTGCGGGGAAAACACCATCGAGTTTCCAGTCCCATTACCAGAGCATCGCCGAGCTACGTGTCTACGTCACGTCTGGGCGACAGAATAGTGCAGCGCCTGTGTTCCAAGCAAGAATCTCCCGGCGGGGAAGCATGTGTCCCCCACTGGATCATAGGTAGGTACTTGGGAACCCTAGTCACAGCCCTGGTATTCCTTGGAGGTCTCCCATACAAATACAAACCAGGTCTTACCCTGCTTAGCTTCTAAGGTCCAACCCCCAAAAAAGTCTAATCAAAAGATTTTCAATGAACCCAGACACCCAATATTGAATTTACCTGGTAGAAAGGGGGTGGGGAGGTCACCTACTATAGTGGCAAACCTCGCAGCTTGAGCCCCACATTTCCTGCTCCTGTATAACAAACTGGGAGGAGAAAATGCGAGGGGCTGTTTAGCCCCAAATTGGAAGTAACACCATCATGTTGGTTTAACCATAGATTTTTAGGTGGATCCTAGAGCATTGCCCCAATGCAATAACATCACTTCTTGTTTTGAGCTGGAAGGGATGTCATTCATCGCCATGACTCAAACAACATTGTCCCCCCCCACTCCCCAATGCTCTGGCAACCGTAAACTGAAGCAATTTTTGTCTGACTACCTTGAAAGTATCCTAATGACACTTATTCAGCATTTTAAAGGAAATTAAAATGCCTAAGTTTCCTCCAGAAATCTTGAAGGCAGCCTGATTATCAGATCACATCGCAAAAAAAACCCTCAGCATCAACTACTATAACAGCAGAGAGGGGCTAGCTCATCAACACTTTATTTATTGCTAGACCTCTTTCTGACTGCTCAGTTCCCATTTGTTGTAAAATTAGGCATCTGTTCAGTGTGCTAGACCTGCTTAGAAGTTAAAAGACAGCTACATTGCTGCTGCTTTTTTATTTTTTTATTTTTTTATTTTTGCTATACAGTAAATTGGAAGGATACAAATATGGGAAAAGCTGGGAGCAGAGCAGTTCTTTGCCAGTTTGCAGACTGATCAACAGGAATTCCATTAAAAAGTGATGGGGGGGGCTGAACTAAAAAGAAACATATTTGCTATCTGTTATGTACGCGGGCCGCCACAACCAGCCCGCAGGAAAAGAAGGAGCTTGGCTCCACAGAACAATAGGAACCTTGGATCCTAGCTCCCCCCCATGTCGACCAATGGGCTTATTGGCGGGAAATTTGGACCCTCCAATGGGAGTGGGAGGCACTGGGCTGGGGTGTATATAGTTGGCCTTGCAGGGCCGTTGTGTGTCTTTTGTGTGAAGTACTAAATAAACGTGTGCAACCGCATGTCGTCGTCCGAGTCCTCCATGCGGCGAACCCAGTACTTTTCACTATCTACAAAGTTCTCCTCACTGAAGCGATATCACTTACCTGTTAAACTACATTGAACTCAGATACATGTCTTGAGATATTTTAAAAAATAAAATATTTTGATTTCTAACAATGCAACAAGAAGCTGCAAATTCATGAAGCGCAAATAAAACACTCCATCAGCAAGATAAAAATATCTCACAGCATAAAAACAGCATATCCATATCTTCAGAAACATTTTGCCATCCACCAAACACCCACTCAAGTAAGATTTCACACGCTTGCCTTAATGCAGAGAGTGAAGACACTTATTCTAGAAAGCCATTCCAAAGGACTGGTCTTGCCAGAAAAAAAAACACCCCACACCCTGGAGTGTCATCCAATAATATTGATTCTCAAAAGACCTAGAACACACAAAAATAGAACATAGTTTTCTTTATATTATTTTTACATCCATTTAAATTTGTATTAAGACAGATAATCTCCAATTTAACTGGATTCAGTTTTATACCTGGAAACACTCCCAATTGTATAATAAAATTTTCTAAAGTTCTACTGGATTGTTCAATGTCCATATAAAATGAGAACACTATCTGCATAGAGGCTAATTTTATATTGGATTGCTCCTATTTTAATGCCGTGGATTTTTGGTTCTTCTTTCACCGAAATTGCTAGTGATACTAAGGAGAAAGTAAACAGGAAAGCAGAGAGAGAGGACATCCTTGACATAAACCTCTAGTAATATATATTTGTGAAGATAGACACCCATTTATGCTTATTGGCAATGTATGTTATGAACTTCTTATATTTTTGCATATATCTGTAATTTGTTTTAGAATAATAGAATCACAGAGTTCGAAGGGGCCATACAGGTCATCTAGATCAACCCCCTGCTCAATGCAGGATCAGCCTAGAGTATCCCCGGCAAGTGTTTGTCCAGACGCTACTTAAAGACTGCCAGTCAGTGGGAGCTCAACACCTCCCTAGGCAGCTGATTCCACTGTTCCTAATATCCAGCTGGTACCTTCTTGCCCTTAATTTAAACCCATGTTTGCAAGTCCTATCCTCTGTTGTGAACCGGAATAGCTCCCTGCCCTCCTCTAGGTGACAGCCCTTTAAATACTTAGAGAGAGCAATCATGTCCCCCCTCAGCCTCCTTTTCTCCAGACTAAACATTCCCAAGTCCCTCAGCCTTTCCTCATAGGGCTTGGTCTCCAGGCTCCCGATCATCCTTGTCACTCTCCTCTGCATGCACTCCATTCTGTCCACATCCTTTTTGAAGTGAGGCCTCCAGAACTGCACGCAATACTCCAGGTGTGGCCTGACTAATGCAGTGTACAGCAGCACTATGACATCTTCTGATTTGGATGCTACGCCTCTGTTGATACACCCCAAGACTGCATTAGCCTTTTTTGTCACTGCATCACACTGGCTGCTCATATTTAACTTTCGGTATACCCTTACATAACAGCATGATAAAAAGTAGAGTCATCACCCTGCCAACAAAAGTCCGCATGGTCAAAGCAATGGTATTTCCAGTAGTCATGTATGGCTGCGAGAGTTGGACTATAAGGAAGGCCGAGTGCCGAAGAATAGATTCTTTTGAACTATGGTGCTGGAGAAGACTCCTGAGAGTCCTTTGGACTGCAAGAAGATCAAATCAGTCAATCCTAAAAGAAATCAACCTTGACTGTTCCCTGGAAGGCCAGATAATGAAACTGAAGCTCAAATACTTTGGCCACCAAATGAGAAGGGAGCACTCACTGGAGAAGACCCTGATGCTGGGAAAGATTGAAGGTCAAAGAAGACGGGGACGGCAAAGGATGAGATGGTTAGACAGTGTCATAGATGCAACGAACATGAAATTGAGCAAACTTCAGAGGACGGCGGAAAACAGGAGGTCCTGGCGGGAGCTGGTCCATGGGGTTGCGAAGAGTCGGACTCGACTGGGCGACTGAACAACAACAAATACCCTTACCCCAAGATCTTGTTCACACACACATTGCTACATTGTATCCCCCGAGTATGTGTGTTCCTCATTTTTGTTACCCAGATGTAGCTCAGCACTTATCCTTGTTAAATTGCATCTTGTTCACATCCACCCACTTTTCCAGTGTGTTCAGATCTCACTACTTTATTCTATTGAATTTTATTTTAATTTTTTTAAATTTAAAAAATAGAACATCATTAACTTGCAGAATTAATTGCCACAGGGTCTAATGATGTGTTCCACCACTCAGATGGTGAGGCCACCCAAACAATTTCATGTGAAGATGACCATAGTGATCAGGATATGAGAGAAGGTGGTCCTTAAAGTATGTTGGTCCCAAGTCATATAGGACTTTAAAGATCAATATATAGGACCTTGAATTGGGCTTGAAATAGGGTTGCCATTTTCTAGGTCCAGGTGGGGAATCCCCTGGTTTTGGGGGCTTCTGCCTGCCATCAGCCAGCTGGCCAGTGGGGTAAACCCCACCCCCAAAGAGCAACATTGCCAGTCAACACTCTGGGTTTTGGGCAAAACTTAATGGTTTGAGGGCAATTTTACCATAGAATTTTGCCCTCAAGCCAGAGTGTCACCGCATGATGTCCCTGACGTAATGACGTCACTTCCGTGTGATGTCGCCACATTGCGGAGCCCCGCCCCACTCCCAGAAGGCTTCCTCCCACCCCCTACCAGCACATCAATGAGACCTGGCAACCCTAGCTTGAAACCTGATTGGAACCAGCGTAGGTGGAACAATACTGGAGAGAGATGGTTCCTACCACCCACTCCAGTTAGCATTCAAGCTGTAGTGTTCTGTACCAGCTTTAGCTTCCAGACACTCTTCAAGGGCTCATTTGCAGTAGTCTAATTTAACCTGTATAGGGGTACAGCTAATGGATGGATACCATAATCCATCAGCATGAGGTACTGATGGTTATGGACATTACCTAAGTCCTTTGTTCCCCCAGTAGTCTCATTTGACCCCAGGAAAGTTGATTCCTGGGCTTGCAGGTCTGCATGGACAAAGAAACTTAGGGGTCCAGAGGCTTCAGTGGGGAGAGGGAAGGGGGCTACAAAGCCCTTCCTGACTCTTGCATCAGCAGAGCTGCACTGACAGAAGAGTGAGGAGAGGGTGATTTTGCCCCATCACTTCCTTTGTTGCAGCATCCAAACCTACATTGTTCACATGGATCTCAAGAGACCAGGAATCTAAATTTCCAAGATTTGAATAAGGCTGCAGGAGGAAAGGAAATTGGGATATATCCCCAGTAGTTGTGCCCTGTTCTGATACAATTTACAATTTATAGACAGTATCTTATATACCACAGTGTTAAGGGACTGGTAATTTGTTGACTTACTGCAAGATCAGATGACCTTAGTTTTAGAACAAGGCTTAGCAACTGTTGTACAAGAAGTCTTAATTGCTGTTCATATTAAAGTTCTTTGAAGTTGTTCTTCATTCTGCTAGCCTTTATCTATGGAGCAGAAATAATACACTGGCAAACCATCGGATCCAATCCATTACTTTCACATTGTGCTTGAAAGATTCCTGGAGGCATCTGACTGTCCAGTCTTGGAAGCAGAATGCTGAATCCTTAGTTTAATCCAGCAGGTTTTCCCAGCATGTATTTGCTGTAAGAAAACACCAATGTAACAAGACACTGCTCTCTTAACTTCAGTCCTCCATTCACAATCTGCAATATATGGATTGTAATACTGGGCTGTTATGAGGATCACCGAGGTAATATATGTGAAGCACTTCAAAGACTTGAAATGTGCTATATAAATGCTAAAGATGATTATTATTTACTCCATAATCTCCAAAAGGAAATATGTCTAAGTCCCTTCCTCTCCCCCAAGCCGTATTACTCCAAGTGAAACGAATAAATCATGATGAAACCACATAGTGTTTTAAATAATTAAAAACATAAGTCTGCAGAGCACCAATAGCAAAAGCATTCACAGACCAAAGAACATATGCTGAGCATGACTAAACCACTTGTAATCTAACCTATTAAATGACAAGCGGGAATGACTTTCATCTTCCAAGCTTCTAGCAAATGTATGCACAGAGCAAATGTCCAAGAGAAATTTACTTCTAAAGAAAAAAAATTCAACAAATTAATGTCAACACATGTTAGTAATTCTAGTCACCCAGCTTCTCTTCATGGTAAATCATGTAGCTAAAGCCAATAACAGTTTAATGAGCTGGTATCTGTTCAATAGCTTGCGCATATCACTGAGAACTGGACCAGATGGACCACTGAAATTCCATCCTCCCTCTTCAATCATTTTTTTCTCCTTCTGGATACTGCTAAGTTCTTCTACAGAACTGACTCCCACAGAAACACCACTGTAAACTTCACATGAGACATTTTGTGTAATGGTTCCCAACAGTCACCACAGATACTACTGCCTTATGAACACTCTCTTCAAAACAAAAGAGTTCTACAGGATTAGAACAAGAATCTACTTAATTCAGCATCCAGTTTCCAGAAGTGGTCAGCTAGATAACTGTGGGAAATTCATAAGCAGGGCATGAAAGCAACAACTCTTCATTTTGTGCTTTGAGACACATTTGATGAACTACTGGTTTTGATATTTGCAAGTGGATGTATCCATTGACTCCTTCCCCCTTTCTTCTCAGAAAGCCAAAGGTACAACCTGACTCCAGTTCCACCCAGTACCACTATCTATGCTACACAGGCTACAGACAAGATGCCTTAAGAGTGGGTGGATACAACCACAAAATGGCTGCCATGGGGGGCAGAGCCAACCACAAAATGGCTACCATAGAGGTCAGAACACTTCACAAAATATTGGGAGGTTCCAGACCAAGTGTCTGCTTACGAGGACAGCTGCTTTCAAATGGGTGGTCACATCAACTGAAAGGCAATAACTTACTGGGCTCTTCTGAAGCATCTCCTGTTCGAATGGGATGGAAGAAAGCCAGGACTGACTTTTTTTTGGGGGGGGGAATGGGCACCAGGAAGCACATTAATAGATAATATGGTTGGGGATCATTGCCTCAACGGACCTGAAACATCGTTCTTTTTCTCTCTGTACCCCCTTTTATTTTGTTCTTCTAACATCCAGCCTGATGAAGAATTCTTAAGAACTCAACATCTCGTATGCTGTTCTATTTGGTTTAGGATGGCCTTAATAAAGACATTTTGGATTTTGCTTTGGTAAAATGTGGTTTGGATTCTATTATTGTTAGGTGGATCTGTGACCAGTTGACAAATCACACCCAAAGAGTGCGTGTGAATGGTTCCTCATCCTCTTGGAGAGGAGTGACAAGTAGAGAACCTCAGGAATCTGTCCTGTGACCTGTTTTGTTCAACATCTTTATAAATTATTTAGATGTAGGAATAGAGGGAATGCTTAGTAAATTTGCAGATGATACTAAATAGGGAGGGATAGCAAATATGGTAGAAGACAGAGTCAGAATACAGAGTGGTCTTGACAGTCTGGAAAACTGTGCTAAAACAAAATTAATTTCAACGGGGATAAATGTAAAGTTCTGCATTTAGATAGGAAAAGTCAAATGCATAATTCTAGGATGTGGAGACTTGTCTTGGTGGCTGTATGTGTGAAAAGGATCTAGGGGTCTTATTAGACCATACACTGAATGCAGTAGCTAAAAAGGCAAATGTGATTTTGGGCTGTATCAACAGAAGTATAGTGTCCAGATCACATGAAGTGATCTGAAGTGCTTTAGTTAGACCTCACCTAGAGTATTGTGTTCAGTTTTGGGCACCACAATTGAAGAAGGATATAGACAAGCTGGAAGGTGTCCAGAGGAGGGCTACGAAGATGGTGAGGGGTCTGGAGACCAAGTCCTATGAGGAAAGGTTGAAGGAGCTGGGTATGTATAGCCTGGAGAGGAGACCACTGAGAGGTGATATCATAGCCATCTTCAAGTACTCAAAGTGCTGTCATATGGAGGATGGTACAGAGTTGTTTTCTGTTGCCCCAGAGGGTCGGACCAGAACCAGTGGGCTGAAGTTAAATCAGAAGAGTTTTCGGCTAAACATTAGGAAAAACTTCCTGACAGAGCAGTTCCTCAGTGGAACAGGCTTCCTAGGGAGGTGGTGGGCTCTCCTTCTTTGGAGGTTTTTAAGCAGGGGCTAGATGGCCATCTGACAGCAATGCTGATTCTGTGAACGTGGGCAGATCATGAGAGGAAGGGCAGGGAGGGTTGCCTCAGTGCTTAGTTCTCATGGCCAGGGAAATACTAATCATCACTTTGGGGCTAGGAAGCAATTTTCTACAGACCAGTTTGGCCAGGGATCCTGGAGCCCCCCCTCCTCTCTTTTGGGCATGGAGCAGGGGTCACTGGGGGTGTGGGGAGAGGTAGTTCTGAATTTCCTGCATTGTGCAGGGGGTGGAATAGACAACCCTGGAGGTCCCTTCCAACTCTGTGAGTTTATGATTCTAATCTTTTTTAAAAAAAATTAATTTAATCATTTCAACAAATACAACAATAAGAAAACAATAAGATAAACAACCAACATTCACTATATAACGTTAAATTTTGTCAATATATAGTTATCTGCAGTATTATCACTTTTATTACAACAGGGCTATAAATTTACCATTTCTGTTATTTTCAAAAGAATTTGGGCTGTCTCAATCAAAACAATATTTTGCCAAAAAAGGGTACCATTCCGCCTTTTTTTTTATGCCCCCCATAGGGGATTTTTTAATTTGCATTTTCTATAAACTACAACAAAAATTAGGGAAGGGATCTACATACTATGGGAGAAAGTAAAGAAAACCCACTAAAAACCCAAGAGATGGTGGTCATACATACTGCTTAACAAATTAGCTTTTAGCTCAAAGTTCAATTCAAGTTCATTGAATGTGGTCATTTATACTGTAAAATAAATTTAAACACCACCACTTCTGACTTCTTAAAAAGCAACCGAAGAAATAATTATAACAATACATCGTAAGCGCTTTCAGAGTGTAATAACATCTCATTTTTTGTACTTTCCCCCCCTCAAAAGATAGCTTGTCTTCAGGGTGGCTACCCCTAATTTGGAATCTGAGTTCTCCTCTGAAGATGCCGCTGCTTCTGCTTCTTCGCTTTCTTTGGTGCTGTCCTCTTTCTCGACTTCTACGTCTCCTGATGGATGACTGTGTTGGTGCAAAAATGTGTGTGCCTTTTCAACAAAGTCAATTTAACCAACAGTAGGGTAGGAATCACAGGCCATAATGTACAAGAGATGAGATCACTGCAACTGTGTCAGCCAATAATTATTATGCAAATGCCAGAAAAGATGGTTGAGTTGTTAGCAGAGCTGAATTGAAACAAGGTTTATTTGTAGTACACATACCCTGTTTTCATCATGGGGGGCAGAGCTTAGAGCATTCATGCTTTGTCTGAAGGCAGATGTTCTGGGAAAGGTGAGATCAGAAGTGCTTCTGGATTACAGATGTAATGCATCTTGTCTAGTCACACTTTGCTGCCATAATTTCATTTTTCATCTTCACAGTGCAGCACAGGAACATGATCCAGAGACATAAACATGTTTTTTAACTGGCTCTCCATAACAGTGCCACAAAGCCATTCTGATTGGCTATGTATGACAAAATCATCTTGCACACTATATGGTCCCTGACTGGCTGGTGTCATGCAACAAGACAGGGAAAAAACCCAGTACCAAGAAGAGAATTTTGTACCTCCCCAAATCCACTTTTCACTATGTAAATTTTCACTCACAAAAAATTACACATAGCACTTAATTTTTAATTTAGCTACTTCAGGAAGTCCTTTTGTCATTTCAAACCCTTGCAAAATAGAGTTGTTCACGAGAGCAGTCTAATAAAGGTAATAGGGCAGTAGTAAAATGGAATGGTTCGGGAAGGGTCTTTTATTTTTAAAAAGACCCCACAGAACTATAGTCTATGCCAGTGGTTCTCAAGCAGTAGAATGTATCTAATTATTTATTTAGAACATTTTATGCAATCTCTCCGGGGACCTGCCTGAGGTGGCTTACAAAATAAAAATAATAAAAACAACATTTAAAGATATTGATTAAAATCCAGGATAAGCCCTAGCCCAGCATACACAGACCATAAAAGCATACCACTGACAGCTTAAAATAACAGTTTGCAGACTAAAATAGTGTCAAAAAACCAACCCTTTTATTAAATGCATGGGTAAATAGAAACATTTTGGCCTGGTACCTAACAGAAAGCCGGGCGAGACTCAAGGGAAGGATATTCTATAAATGAGGTGCCACCAATGAAACAGCCTTGTCTCTGGTTGCCACCCACCTCGTCTCTGAAGGCAGAGGCACAGACAGCAGGGCTTGTGAAGCAGATTTTAATTGGTGGGCTAGACAACATAGGAAGAGGTGGTCTTTCAACTAACCCTGCCCGAAGGCATTTATGGAAGAACCAGCACTTTGAATTCTACCCAGAAACAAATGGCCAGCCAGTGCAGATCTTTCAGCACTGTAGTACTATCCTCCATTACTCCCCCCTCCCCTCTAGGAGAAGGGAATAAATTGGTCGTCAACACCATTTGAACAAACTTTAACTTATATTGTTCTTTTAGCTGTTTTAATTGTAATTGTTTTAATTGTATTTCATTATTATCGATAGATTAATAATATGCATTTACCGAGTGTTGTACACTGCCCTGAGCCCTTCGGGGGAGGGTGATCTATAAATTTAATTAATAACAATAAATACTGTTTTATCTGATGTGTTTTCATACGTTGTTAGCCACCTTGAGTCCTGTTCAGGGAAGAGGGAGTGGGATATAAATTTGATGAATAAAATAAAAATAAATAAATAGGAGATGATAAATTTATGTTTGGGGTATTTTATTTCCTTTTTAAAAACAAAAGCTCAAATGCCTCAAAATGTCAAAAAAGTTTGAATCTATTTGGATGATGTAACTAATGGAGTATTAATATAATTAAACAATAAGAATTTAAAAGGGAGATTAAACAGCACCAGAATCATCTTCACCATACTTCAAAAGTCACTTCATGATCCGAGAAAGCCTGCTTTGCTTCATTACTTGAAACATAACATGGCAGAGGAAGTTGCCTGATCCATTTCTCTAGGCACAAGATGCCAGGATATATATGTGTGCTTTGATTAAGATACCACGTAAAAAGAAGAAGAAGAAGAAGAGATTGGATTTATACCCCGCCCTTCACTTGGAGTCTCAGAGTGGCTTACAAACTCCTTTCCCTTTCCCTCCCCACAACAGACACCCTGTGAGGTGGGTGGGGCTGAGAGAACTCTGACACAAACTGCTCTTTTTCAAGGACAGCTGTGCCAGAGCTTGTGGCTGACCCAAGGTCACATCAGCAGGTGCAAGTGGAGGAGTGGGGAATCAAACCCGGTTCTCCCAGATTAGAGTCGGCACACTTAACCACTACACCAAACTGGCTCTGATGCACCCCCTTCAACTTTCCATTTTGTACAGTGCCCCACTTATGTTTACTGCTAGCCTGAAAGGGGTGTGTGTGAAAACTGCCACAATCTGCACATTCACTGATTCTGAAATTAATTTCTAAATTCAAGAACAGGGGAATCAGAACATGAAATAGAGCGAGGCCATAGAATAACAATACAGAATGGTATATCTTATTTATTTATTTATTTCAATTTATTGACCGCTCACCCCCTAAGGGCTCTGAGCGGTTTACATTTGTACAATTACTAATTACATTACCTTTACTAGGGCCACACACAATGAGGGGGAAGTGACAACCTATCAGGCACTCATGGCAGGGTCTTAGTTGTTGTTTCTTTTTGCGGAGGTTCTTTAATCCGGGCGACGACATCTTTGGCGCAGATCTTCTTTTTTCCAGTCGCAGCGACTCCTTCCGGGCATGGGCCGACAGCGCCCGACAGCGCGCGCTCCACAGCCGGCCTCTGTCCCAATTGGCTCCAGCCTACCGCGTTGCCCCGCCACCGTGCTTCAGTTTATCAGCTTTTCTCAGCAAGTGAACATAGAAGAATATATAAGCAGTGAAATATAACATCCAGGGTACAACCCATTATGTGTGTGTGTGCATGTGTGTGTGCATGTGTGTATCAAGATGGGTAGCCGTGTTAGTCTGTCTGTGGCAGCAGAAACAACAAGAGTCCAGTAGCACCTTAAAGACTAACAATATTTGTGGCAGGCTATGAACTTTTGTGAGATGCTGCTCACTTCTTTTATTATAAATAATTTTTAATTTATTTTCCGTTACAATCCCCTTCTTCAGATACCTTCATTCTGCAATCAGCTGGAACTCTTCTTGCTTTTAATTGTACCCAGGATCCAAAGGGTGCCACTGATGGGACAATAGAATGTGTGACTGAGCAGATATACATACAAATGCTCATTACACTAAATATGCCCTTCCAGCACTTTGTGGATTAGAAATTATTTTCCACATGTTTCTGCATATGAAAATTGGCTCAAACTTCCTAATCTTATTAGCACTGTGGTATATCATTTACTGAGGCTGCACTTTAATTTCTAAATTACTAGTCATTGGCTATTCTAAATATCTTCTAGCTTTCATTACACCCACAAACGGCTTTCTATAAGGGAAAGGAGACTCATCTCTAATTATCGTAAGGAATGGAAGGGTACACTTGTATTTGTAACCGTTACGATAGGTTCAGAAGGTGCCAGAAATTATCCATATACTAGACTTTTACTAGACACAAACCTGAATTTCTGTCACTGCATTTATTTTACTCCCCTTGCCCCCTAGCTTATGTCTTCCAGGCTGCTTCTCCTCCATGTGATCTCCCACTGAGCCAGGAAATGAAAATAGATGTCTTTGTTGTGTGTCTTTATGTTCTACTTAAATTACAATCCTGATGCATAGGAGGCCAGCATAGGCAGGCGCTCCTGAGCTCAGGACTGCAGTCTCACAAAGCAATATCCTCCAAGTATAGGTTATAGACACAGTATAACTCTCAGGAATCGTTTCATAGAAAAAGAGCTAGGGAAACTCATTAGCATACCTCATTAGCATATGCCACACACCCCGACATCACCGGACGTGTGTCATTAGGCCACACCCCCTGACATCACCGGTAGTGTGTCATAAGGCCACACCCACCACTCAGTTAGTCTTAGTCTTAAAGGTTAGTCTTAAAGGTGCTATTTGTTAGTCTTAAAGGTGCGGGAGTGCGAGGAAGCCCCACGAAGGCCCCCACCCCCAACGGATCCTGGCCGCCACCGCCGGCCTTGCGGCTCCACTGCCGAGCCCCATGAGGGGCCCAGCGGTAGACCTGCAAGGCCAACGGGAGTGCGAGTAAGCCCCGCCAAGGCCCTCCCTGGCCCCAGGCAGGCAGGGGTGGGGAGAGGCGGGGAGGAAGCAACTTACCCTCCCTCTTCTCCTGCCTCCTCCTGGCTGAATGAGGACTGGAAGCGGGGTGGCCGGAAGCAGGGGGTGGGGCTTCGTCATGTGCCCTGCCCCCACACCTCACCCGGGGGAACGGCGATCCCCCACGATTCCCCCCGAATCGACCTCTGCTCTCTCTACAGGTGATGAGTGGTGGCTACATGAGTGAACTTCCTCTACTGAAAAGCACTGAACTTCAGTTCTGGAAACGGAATTGAAGTTCTATGTGTAATGATCCATTCAGACATGTGTGACTTCACTGGGTGCTCTAGCAATCAAACAATGGGCATGCACAAGCCCAATGTTCACCTGGCAAATGTTCACCTGTGGCTCATGCCACAATAGCCATAGTTGATTTCTTAAAGAGCCATGGTATTTGTAATAATTGAATTTTCTAATGGCCAATGCACACAAGCACTCAGCTCAGAATCACTTCTATTTATGTAGATATTTGTACCTTGCTTTCCCCCCTCATGGGGATTCGAAGTGGTTTACATCATTCTCCTCTCTTTAATTTTATCCTCACAACAACCTTGTGAGGTAGGTTAGGCCAACAGTGACTAGTCCAGGGTCACCCAACAAGCTTCCATGACAGAGTGGGTAAGTCAGACCTGGTTTTCTCAGATCCTTGCCTGACACTCCACCCACTACACCTGGCTGCCTTTCAAATATGAAATTCTTTTCTAATAGTAGAGTATTCAAAGTGTGTCAAGTGGTGGCATAGTATGATGGACCCCTGTCTCTTCCCAACTCCCAGGCAGATTCTCCCGCCAAAATTTTAGTTTCCCTCAGTGACAGAGCCGCCCTTAGGCAGTGTGTATGACTTCTTTGTCTTAATAACCTAAATGGTGCCACCCTGGCACAGATAATTGTTTAGGCTATTGAGCCAGCACAGGAACTTGAGGGGAAAACAGGACCCCTCTTGTCTTAACCCCTTTGAAATGGCACTTGTGACTGTAAAACTTTTAAAACAGAATAAAAGATTTTTATTTAGCAGGAAGGGAATATATATAGGAGAACTCAAGAGCTAGGAGCTGGCACTCCATACTTGGGTTGCCCCCATCCAGCTACAGGACCTCCATCTTTGATGGATTCAGTCTCAACTGGCTCTGCTTCAACTATCCAGCCACAGCTTCCAATCATGCAGCCAAGTTAGATGGAATGGTGGTCAGCCAGTAACCCATCATCAAATACAGCTGGGTGTCATTGGCATATTGATGACAGCCCAGCCCGAAACTCCGCATTAGCTGGGCGAGAGGGCCCATATAGATGTTAAACAATGTAGGAGAGAGGATAGCCCCTTGAGGGACCCCACACACATCCCGAAACCCTCTCTCTGAGTGCTACTCTCTGTCCCCAACCCTGGAGAAATGAAGTAAACCATTTCCAGTCTACTCCATGGATGCTCATGTCAGTAGGGCTGCCAAATCCCCTCGGGGGGCGGAAAATCCCCCACCCCAGAGGCCCGTTCCCAGACGCCGGGGAATCGGTTCCCGGGGGAACCCCACCCTGGCGTGCGCGTCACAGGGCAGTGACGTCATGACACCGGGCACGCTGGGGGCGGGGCCACAGCCATACAAGGGAAAACTCAATGGTTTCCCCTTGTATGGTCATGGCCCCGCGCGCACACACCGGGATCCCCCAGGAGTCCCCCACCAGTGAGGTAAGTCACAGTTGGCAACCCTACATGTCAGCAAAGTGGTGGGCCAACGGGTCGTAGTTGAATGTGTTAAAGGCTGCAGAAAAGGGCAACTCGAATGATAAAAGGGTTGGAACACTTTCCCTATGAAGAAAAGTTAAAGCGCTTAGGGCTCTTTAGCTTGGAGAAAAAATGGCTGAGGGGGGACATGATCGAGGTTTATAAGATTATGCATGGGATACAGCAGGTAGAAAAAGAGGTACCTTTCTCCCTTTCTCACAATACAAGAACTCATGGGCACTCCATGAAATTGCTGAGCGGTCGGGTTAGAACGGATAAAAGGAAGTACCTCTTCACCCAAAGAGTGATTAACACTTGGAATTCACTGCCACAGGAGGTGGTGGTGGTGGCTACAAGCATGGACAGCTTCAAGAGGGAATTAGATAAGCATATGGAGCAGAGGTCCATTGGTGGCTATTAGCCACAAGGTATAGATAGGGACTCTGGGGCAAGAGATGCTCTGTATTTTTGGTGCCTGGGGGGGTCAACAGTGTGAGGGCTCCTAGTGTCCTGGCCCCACTGCTGGACCTCCTGATATCACCTGGTATTTCTGGCCACTGTGTGATACAGAGTGTTGGACTGGATGGGCCGTTGGCCTGATCCAACATTGGTTTCTCTTATGTTCTTATGTTCTGACGTCAGATCCAACAACAACAGCGCCAACCCACCTCAATCCAGCTGCCTGCAGAGATCATCTGTGAGGGTGACCAGCACTGTCTCCATCCCATGGCTGGGGCAGAATCTGGACTGGAATGGATCTAAGGCTGATGTGTCCTCCAAGAAACCCTGGAGCTGCTCAGCAACCTCTCTCTCAATCACCTTGTCTAGGAATGAAAGTTTCAAAATTGGGTGGTAATTGGCAGGATCCGACAGATCCAAGAATGGCTTCTTTAAGAGTAGTGTCACCATGACCTCTTTTACATTCCCTGGATAGACCCCCAAGCTAAGGGACAGATTGAAAATGTCCATCAGGGGGCCCTGTAGTCCATTGCCATTGGCTTTTAGCAGCCATGACAAGCATGGGTCCAAGAGGCGTATGGTCAGCCTAACGGCACTTATGATCCTCTCAGCAGCCTGCAAGAGTCAGCTGAAGTTATCGAAAACTGAATATAAAGACAGCTAAGGGGTCTCAAGTTCCCTTAACGTATTAACACTGGCAGGCAGGGCCGACGCATCCATACGGCAAGGTCAGGCCATTGCCTAGGGTGCCACCAAAGGGAAGCACCACACTGGCCTGCCACCCCACCCCTGCTCCGGCACCCCTCCCTCACCAAAAGCCCTTCACCGCAGCACTCCCCACCCTAGAGCGCCAGGGTATGGCTGGTGCCCCAGCATGGCTGACACGGGGCTGCCACCTCCTACGTCTCCCCCGCAGCAGCAGCTGCTCCCTCTCTGGCTGGGTGAGTGAGCAAGTGAAGGAGTGAGGGAGGGAGCCGGGCAGGACAGACTGACAGATGTGACCCCTTTCTGCAGCAGCCAGCAGGGAGCCCCCTGGACCAGCCCCCCCCCAGCTGCAGCGGTAGGCTCCAGCCTCCCTCTCCACCCTCCCTCCCAACACTGACCGTCTGGCTGGGCTGGGCGGGAGGGCAGGGGGAGGTGGAGGCGGGCGTGCTTCTGCTTTCTTTTCATTCCTTCCTTCCTCTCCAATCTTCACCTGGACCGAGAGATCACCTTCCTCCTCTACCAGATCCATCTGTGGAGTCAAGGGCTGGAGCTGGGACTTCCTGCAGGAGAGCCCCCTGCATGAGCCCCTGAGAGACATACAACAGTTTCGGGGGGGGGAAGCTCTCCAGAGTCCAAAGGAAAATCCTGCAAGCCAAGTATTACTTGATGACTTCTCTGTTTGCCTCGTAAAAATTCTGCACCAGCTCCCAGGCTGCCCTGTCTCCCCTCCGGGCAACCACACTGGTGACGTCACTGTGCCACTTCAAGGCGACTTTTTCGCCGGAAGTAGAGGGGGCTTGGCTTGGCTATAGTTAGTCATGTGGCCTTTTTGGAAGTCTGACTTGTTCCCTTTAACCCTTCAAGTGACCCTCCCCCTGCAAGCCTCCCTCCAAGGTCAGGACTGGGGAGCAATTGGAAACCCTGGTAAAAGTGAAGGGAGGCTCCCGGCCACGTGCCTTCCCCTGCTTGTTTGAGGGTTGCCAATCTCAAGGCAGAGCTGGGGGATCTCCTGGAATTCAGCTGATCTTCAGACCACAGAGATCAATTCTCCTGGATGGAGGGTGGACTCTCTAGTATTAGACGCCTCTGAGGTCCCTCCCAGCCCCCCATCCAATCTCCAGGGGTTTTCTGGCCCAAATTGGCCAGCCTCATTTCTTACCTCTTGGGACTAATCCAGAGGTCTATAGGTACCACCGGCTGTGCTATTGAATTGCCTTGAGGATGTGAAGCAGCTTCTGGCTGGGCTCACTGGCTTGAGCCACCTAGAGCTTTTCCTGAGCATTGGCTGTGCTGCTCCCTTCCAATAGAAGACTTGGATTTGGTTTGCTTTGGTTTGGGGAGAAGGTATTCTTCCCCCACCCCTGGATGTGCTGGAGTTGCCTAGCAACAGCTACTGAGAAAATCTGTTCCTTAAAGCAACAGGGGCTCCTTTGACCATTTTCAAATATTGTATTACTTGTTCTCACAATTAAAAAAAAATAGCAATTTCAAATTTTGTGTTTTTTATTCTTCCTAAAATGCATTTATGTTTGAAAATTGGTGGGCGCATGGTGGGGGGGCAGAAGGTAGCCTCACCTAGTGTGCAAAAAAAACCTGGCACTGGCCCTGGTGGCAGGCAGGTTGCAGTGGAACAACAAGAATTTGTCAGCAAAAAAGCCTGCAAATGTCTCACAGCTAAGAGTCAAATTTCTCATATTCTGGGTTCTTCCGGAAAGGGAGGTTAAGGACTTAATCACCCTAAATAATTGAGCTGGGAGTGAGCTAGCAGATGTGATGGAAGCAACAAAGGTTTTCATAAATGGCCTATATAGGATGCTCTTGCGGCTTCATCGCAAGACTGGTGCCATGCTTGCTCTAGCTGTTTGAGTTCTCACTTCGTTTCCCTGAGCTCCATTGTATACCATGTGGGCCAGATTAGGGTGAGAATGAAGAAGGTGTCAGGGGGCGATCTCATCAATGGCTTCAGAGAACCAGGTAGTCCAGTCCTCTATCACCTCATCTAATGAGTCACTGGGAGGCAACAGATCCTGCAGAGCATTCTGGAAACCAATTGGATCCATAAGTCTCCATAAATGCACTCACTAGACAGGGAGGAGGTGGCACACACACACACACACACACACAGAGAGAGAGAGAGAGAGAGAGAGAGAGAGAGAGAGAGCAAAGTGATCTGACCCTGGCACTCTTTCCAAAGAAATCAGATCAACGTTTTTTCCCACTCCAAAGATAAGATCCAGGGTGTGGCCTGCTTGATGTGTAGGACACGATACAATCTGGGTGAGTCCTAGTGTTGCCATGGATGACACCAGGTCCAGAGCCTGTTGGAAGTTCCAGATGTGACGTCCCCTGTTTCAGACCTCCAGACTGAGCAGCAAGATAGGCTAAATAGGCACACAAACCTTTCTTCTTGTATCCACGCTTCTGCCACTGTCCTCTTTGATATGAAGATTGTAATCTCAGGGACGAATTTCTCTTTCATGCTTCTCTCTCCCTCTAAATGAAGACTTGCTCTCTACCAGCACACATCAAGAGAGGGACATGTGGTCCTCTCTTGGCACCATGAGGCAGATGGGCCTCTTGTCATCTGCCTCCATCCTTTAGCTAGTAAGTTAGTAATATATCAATCTCTGCTCTTTCCTATCCAAAGTGTACTTCTCAAATAAATAGAGAAGTATTTCTCTTCTAAACTTGCAATGTGGCTCTGTGTAGCTTTGTAAGCTGAGTAACCTGGTAAAGTGACACTCCTGCGCTTGTAGCTTTATTTAAGCACTCTGCTAACAAATGGCGACTGGACTAACCTAACCTCAAAAGTTTCTCCTACCAACTTGAGGTTCCCAGGTCTCTTGCTACAGTGGGAGACCTCCTGCCTCTAGCTTACTGGTTCCTGCTGTTTCCTGGTGCAGCAGTGGGAGCAAAATCGGGAGGGGGAAGCAATGTCATGGCAACACTGCAAAGAAGGATTGCCAATTCCTTGTTCGAGGTGTGTGTGGGGGAAATCTCCTGCCCCCCAGTGGTCCCTTCCTGCTGCTGCTCAGTTGAGCAGTGGGAGAAAAGTGGGGGAGGACATGAGAGGGGCAATCATTAGCATTCTGAATGCCACATCCAGTTGCTGGCGATGCTTTAGCATCAGTGTGCTGCTGGTGATGCTTTAGCATCCAGCCAAAACTCTGTGGTTAAACCATAGAGCTTGGCTGAATCACTGGCAATGTCATTACATCACCGGTGAGGCTCACCCCCACAGTGAGACTCCTGCCAGTTGCCAGCCTTATTTTGGTGATTTATACTCGCCTGTGTCCAGAAGTCTTGTCTGTTGCAATGGGAATGGGGTAGATAGTAATACCTAGGGATTTAAACTAAATCACACTGCTAGAACCAGCTAAGCAAGCATGGACCTCTTTGGCTGCAGTTCCAAGAGATCTTAAAGTAGACAAAGGATTGTTGGATACTAAGCTGGACCTTAGGGGCAGAAAAGAAGATAGAGGTCGTGGAGAAGGGAGGTGGCTAGCAAAGAACTAGGGTTTGGGTCTTTACATTTATAGTTGAATCTCCAGGTGGGTGATACCTTGCCAGTCTGTAATCCCACCTTCTTACAAGTCCATCCCATAGTTCTTCCCTATTGGTGCATGTGGAAAGGGGCAAGTATGCTATGGGTAGGGCCAGTATTTGAAATACTACACTCTATCTCATGGAATCGCCATCTGGCCAGGTGTGAAATGTCGGCTTCCTGCATCTCCTTTGAAGTACAGATGAATCTTGGCATTCCCAGGCATAAATAGGAAACTTGCAATACAGATGTAGATCAGGTCCGTATCCTGCGTGACATCTCGTCTTTGCAGTAATGGGAGAATTCTTCTCCTTAGTCGTTATTCTCTGCTCACAATGGCTAACATGTGCTTCTTCTTCCCATGATCCTCTCTGAGCTGAATGTGTGCAAGCTACATTAACATAAAATGCAGGCAAGGGTTCCCTATGTGAAGTCTCTCACAGTAGGTGATGCAAACAGCTTTCTTTGGCTCATGGTATACATATGTGTGCACAGTCCATTTGTTGTGTGTGTGTAGCAGAAATAAAAATCATAACTTAGTTCATTTCGCAACAATAGGTACCACTTCGGTGGGAAGGTAACAGTGTTCCGTGCACCTTGGTGTTTAGTCATGCCAGCCACATGACCACGGAAATGTCTTCGGACAGCGCTGGCTCTTCAGCTTTGAAACGGAGATGAGCACCGCAACCCTAGACTCGGACTCGACTGGCTTTCGAGCAAGGGAACCTTTACCTTTACCTTTAACTAATGGTGACTGGACTAACCAAATCAGTTAACCTCAATAAATCAGATCAATGTTTATTCCCACTCCAAAGATAAGATCCAGGGTGTGGCCTTCTTGATGTGTAGGACCTGGTACAATCTGGGAGAGTCCTAGTGTTGCCTTGGATGACACCAGTTCCAGAGCCTGCTTGGAGGGGGCTGCATCATCATGGACATTGAAGTCTCTGAGAAACAAAAGCCTTGGAAATTCCAAGGTCCAGCCAGCAACGACATCCGGCAAGCCTGGCAGGCTTTCTGCCAGTGTGCTAGGTGGTTGATACACTAGCCAAACAGCCAAACTCTCCTCGGCTTCTCATACCCAGATCCACACAATCAACACCAGAAATCTTTGAGGTGGAGAGTACACTGGAAGAGAAAGACTCCCAGATGAGTATCACCATTCCCCCCCCCCATAAGTTCAGGACTGATGAAAGATGTAGAAGCCGGGGGGGGGGGTAGTTCGTTTAAGGCGGCTGTTTCACCCTCCCTCCAAAGTTGCCATTTCCTCCAGGATAACTTATCTAGATGGAGAGAAAGTATAGGTAAACACTGCAATACTAATAACACTATCCTGGGAGTAAACTGCATTGTGTAGACTTCAGTAGAATTCGGAGTAGACCCACATAGGATTGCACTGTCAATCACGTAATGTGTATTACAGCCAAGTGGAGATTCACACCCAGTCTACTCTGGGCACCATAGCTTTCAAGCTATATATGAGCCCCTTGAGTGTATATGTTAAATTGATCTCTATGAGGGCACCTTCTTCCGTATTTGTAATTTGTCCTTGATCTGTAATTGCTCCCAACTGTGTTCTTTCAGTTCCCTGTTTATTTTTATACTGAAAGCTAGTCTGAGAAAAACTTTATTTGCAAAGAGCCAGGTTTCTTAAATACAAAATCTTTATTGCAACTTACTATATTGACGGAAGATAATTTTTTTAAAAAAAAAATTAATACTTTTATCCTTGCAATCTACCAGTCTGCCAGGGTATTGAATCATGAAGATAAATTGTTAAGAGTCTGTTAATACACAGTATCAGGCAAATTTCAGTGGAAATTAAAAGCATAACAGGTGATCTGTCTGTGTTAGTCTTCAACCTACTGAATGGATTTTTAATTAATCTTTCTAAAAATAGTATTGCCACTGAGAATAAGTTCCCCCCCCCAAGATGAACATTTGATGTGCATCGTTCATTACTTATTGATGGGGTGGGGGCATTTTAACACTTTATGAGCCAGATATAAACTATTTCTAAAAATTTCTTCATAATTACCTCTCAGCTAAATATTTTATTCTTTAAAACTAGATACAACAAAATTATACATTTAAATCTGGTCACCTGGTTAAACTGCTCTGAATTAATATTTCACAGATACTAATTTTTTTCACTGCAAGCGATCTGGTAAATATAGATTCCCACCACAGGGAGTTATCATTAATATCACTCAGCCATTAATGAAAAATCCCTGGTGCCCACAGTCTCTTCTCTTGGTGCCTGCCCACCAAGTGCCTTTGGAAAGTAGGTGAGGCCAGGTGGGGATTCGGCCCAGCAGAGCCTCTGATTGGTTGTGCAGATTTTTAAAAACCTTGCTTTGGCAGTAGCTGACACCACAACACAAGAGACTTGTCTGTATTACTGAAGGTAGGTTGTTTGTATGCAAAAAATGCATCTTCTTCATAAAAGGCATCCTGTTGACAGAGCTTCTGCCTGAAATGTTGAAGAGTTACGATTAGAGTTATGCATGATCTCATACCCTGTCATTTTGTGGTTGTGCCCACCACCCCGTGTCATAATTCCAAAGGTACTCACAGCCGGCTTCAAGAGGCTGGGGATCCCTGGTGTACATGGATGAGCAAAGTGGCCCAGTGAAGAAAAAATACACTACTACTATGGGGGTCCACAATTTTGTTGAGCCTGTGACCACTTGGAGAACATTGAAAATGGGGAGTGGATGGTATTACATAATGGCTGCCATGGGAGACAGTCACAAAGTAGCTACCATGGGGCTCTGAGGGCCAGTCATAAACTGTTAAGGGATTACATGCTAAGCATCGTCCTGCAGTGGAGTCTGCTGTTTTTGAAAAGGGGATCCCTACGGACTCAAAGGGTTCTTCTGAACTACCTCCTGTTCCAATGAGGTAGAGTAAAGTGGGTATCATGGCACTCTGCAGACACCATATTGGGCATCATTGCTCTATTGCCAAGCATGGATGAAGATTGGAGTACAGCAGATTCTTACAAGCTGGGGGGAAAGTGACTTGGCAAAATATGGAAGCACACAGTGGCAATCCATGTGACCACTAGAGACTGCTTGAAATTACTATTCCTGATTGCTGCCTCTTTACTGCTGTGAGGCACTGCATAATTTTTTATTTATTTATTTTACATGTGATTTCTATACCGCTCATGACCCCTAGTGGGTCTCAGAGCGGTTTACAAGTAGACTACGTCAGTAGTCGAATCCTACCTAGGGTGACAATTTGTGCGGGGAGGGGTTGCCTAAGAGCACCCGCGGCGTTTCCCCGGCTACTCGTCCCGTTGGGCTCCAGCCGCACCGTGTCGCTCTGCAGTTGCGTCATCCGGCTCCGCCTCACTCCGATGTTGTCGTCGCTTCCACGGTCCGCCGGACGCCGCCATTGTTCTTCCTTGCCGCCGCTTCTCTCTTGCTGCCATCGCCATCAACCCTCCTGGCACGGAACCAGGAAGAGGGTGCCCCCCGCCTCTAAGGCAGGTACCCATTTCTCTACTTGTAGTTACTTTCGAGACGCTGGGGCCTGCATTTGACTGGGGCAAAAGTGAAGGGTAGATGCTGGCAGCAGCAGTGGGATGGGGGGAGGACAGGCAGCAATACCAAGTTGCTCTGCCTGTGGAATTCTATGGAGCTGAATTAAGAAGAAAACGTGCAAGAAAAATTAATTAAAACAGAGTTTCCTTAGGTTGAAGACCCGCCATCCTATACAGCAATACAGCATGCCCACATATAGGCTGCGGTCACACGGAGCATTAGCCATGCTACAGAGATGGAAGATAGGCGGATTTTCCGGACGCAATCACAGCGTAATATCTGGGAAGCGTAGAGCTCCCGTGGCTAACCCGAGGCTTCCCAGAGAAGATGCGCCGTAAAAAACTAGTACCTCCGAGGTACTAGTTTCCAGAAACTGCGGGGCAAGGGCGGGCGTCTGATCATGTTTCCGGTGGTGGCTTGTGGCATCTGCCGCCCGCCCATGTCCCGTCGC
>NW_015170305.1:124928-148770 GCF_001447785.1 Gekko japonicus | reverse complement strand
CTCTGCAGCCCTGGAAGGGGTTAAACCCACAGAGCCTTTTGCTAGGGAGGCCGCTTCTTTGCTGCGCCACAGAATTGTCCTGTGATCAGCACCTCCCCCCTAACCACGGGACCTCGACGGGACCTCAATGGGATGTCTGATCGCTCAGCCGCACATTATTTTGCTCCGGGGCAAACAGCCACACTTCCCCCCCGCATTTTCCTGCCCGTGTGACCAGGGCCATAGATAAAATACATGGATATTCAGAGTGAACAGAAACATGAAACTGATAGTCTCTCTCAGTTCAATTAAATAATTGTTTTTTGGCTTGCAAACTCTGTGGTTTGCCAAATTCTGCTCCTCTTCCAATTCACCAGGGAACAGGGAATTGTAATTTACCTCTCTTGTAAAAGAAATTCAGTTCCAACTAGGGGTGTGCAAAAAATATTGGTATTTTCTGATATTCACAAATCCAAATACTGGTATGGTATTTGGATTTGGAATGTTTTTTGTAAAGCCTGGATTTTTTCGGCTCCATTATGCCTTATGGGGACCATTACAGTCAATAGCCCCCATAGGGAATAGAGGGGATTGATCTGGAGGTATCCAAGACAGGGGAGGCTGTTTTCTGAGGTAGAGGCACCAATTTTGCAGCATATCTGCTGGTGCCTCTCCTCAGAAAACCTGCTAAGTTTCAAAAAGCTTGGACCAGAGAGTCCAATCCTATGGCCCCCCAAAGAAGGTACCCTATCCTCCATTGGTTTCAATTGAGAAAAAAGGGTAACATAGGCACTTACCTGATGCAATTGATGGAGAATGATGTGAATGGCACACAGGCTACTCTTCAAAAGAGTGCTATTGGCAAGTGAGGGGATGCCAGTACAGGACAGTTTAAATCAGGAAAGAGCTGGAGGAAAACACTTAAAAGCCCATACTGTAGTGTGTGAAAACAGGGGCATTTTGCATGCCTCTGTGAACCAAACACCCAAGATGCAGGGAGGAAGACTTGTGTGCATAGTACCTGAAAGTTTTATGTAAATTCCTGATATTGTGTTGTCTCATCTCACATGAACTTTCCTATGTTAATCTCTGGATTTTCAAAAGCCTGTATGTGATTTGCATGAAGAAAGGCTTGTAAGAATAAACTGTAGTGTATTTGCGCAATTGAGAGCCAGTTTGGTGTAGTGGTTAAGTGCATGGACTCTAATCTGGGAGAACCGGGTTTGATTCCCCACTCCTCCACTTGCACCTGGCTGGATGACCTTGGGCAAGCCATAGTTCTGATTAGGGCTCTTCTTGAAAAAAGAGCCGTCTCTGTGAAGAGCTCTCTCAGCCCTACCCACCTCACAGGGTGTCTGTTGTGGGGAGGGGAAGGGAAAGGAGTTTGTAAGCCGCTCTGAGACACCTTTGGGTGGTGAAGGGCAGGGTATAAATTCAATCTCTTCTTCTCTTCTTCTTCATCTTCTTCTATGTAGTAAGGTGTAAGATTCCGACCTGCCTCAGCAGCATTCTTTAGGCGACAACGAGGGGTGACGAGAAATCGGTTTCTGGAAACTGCCTCAGACGAAAAAAGTTCCCTCCTCAACTGAGAGAGCACGCCTTTTTATTCAGGGAGACTTCGGGTCAGTGTTGTATGCACAGCTGTCCCTTTTCAGTC
Organism: Gekko japonicus; assembly: GCF_001447785.1. Taxonomy (NCBI): domain Eukaryota; kingdom Metazoa; phylum Chordata; class Lepidosauria; order Squamata; family Gekkonidae; genus Gekko; species Gekko japonicus. The sequence goes on along the minus strand of NW_015170305.1, from coordinate 147,134 downwards.
TCCACTGAATTCCATCCTCCCTGGCAGACCCCAGGTTAAACCTTTATTCTCATTTTCAACCTCTCCCTCCCGCTTAAAGGTATACAATCCCCCACTGGCTTCTATGGGCTGCGGCTTCATCTCTGCTGGGTCCTTGGAGTCGTCGGTATCCCCGCACTGCTCTTCTTTGACTGGTGGTCGAGGTTGCCCACCTCACAGGGTGTCTGTTGTGGGGAGGGGAAGGAGTTTGTAAGCCGCTCTGAGACACCTTTGGGTTGTGAAGGGCAGGGTATAAATTCAATCTCTTCTTCTCTTCTTCTTCATCTTCTTCTATGTAGTAAGGATTTTTTTCTACTTTTGATCTACATTATACATTATAAAGGGGTGGTGGGGAGATCTGCTCCATTAGCTCTTTGGAAACATTTCCTACAGAAATATTTACTGGGAATGAACATGATGTTCTCTTCTGCTGTTTAACAATATGAGGAGCATATAGCGAAAAACATAAAAACCAACAATAAAACTTTCTTCAAATACATTAGAAGCAGGAAACCAGCCAGGGAGGCAGTGGGGCCCTTGGATGACCAAGGGGTAAAAGGAGTACTGAAGGATGATAGGGAAATGGCTGAGAAGCTAAATGCATTTTTTGCCTCCGTCTTCACTGTGGAAGATGAGAGGTGCTTGCCCACTCCAGAGCCGCTGAGTTCGGGAGGGGTGTTGAAAGACCTGAGTCAGATTGAGGTGACGAGAGAGGAGGTCCTAAAACTGATAAACAACTTAAAAACTGATAAATCACCAGGCCCAGATGGCATACATCCAAGAGTTCTGAAAGAACTCAATTGTGAACTTGTGGATCTCCTGACAAAAATATGTAATCTCTCCTTAAAATCAGCCTCCATTCCTGAGGACTGGAAGGTAGCTAATGTCACTCCCATCTTTAAAAAGGGTTCCAGAGGAGATCCGGGAAATTACAGGCCAGTCAGTCTGACGTCGATACCGGGTAAATTGGTGGAAACCATTATTAAGGAAAGAATTAGTAGGCACATAGATGAACAAAACCTATTGAGGCAGACTCAACATGGGTTCTGTAAGGGAAGATCTTGTCTCACTAACCTGTTAATGTTCTTTGAGGGGGTGAACAAACATGTGGACAAGGGGGATCCAATAGATATTGTTTACCTTGACTTCCAGAAAGCTTTTGATAAAGTTCCTCATCAAAGGCTCCTAAGTAAGCTCAAAAATCATGGGATAAAAGGACAAGTCCTTTTATGGATCAAAAACTGGCTAATTAATAGAAAACAGAGAGTGAGTATAAATGGGCAGTTCTCCCAGTGGAGGGGTGTAAGCAGTGGGGTACCACAGGGATCAGTACTTGGTCCACTGCTTTTTAACTTGTTCATTAATGATTTGGAGTTGGGAGTAAGCAGTGAAGTGGCTAAATTTGCGGATGATACGAAGTTGTTCAGGGTGGTGAAAACCAGTGAGGATTGTGAGGCACTCCAAAGGGATCTGTCAAAAAGGAAGTACTTCTTCACCCAAAGAGTGATTAACACTTGGAATTCACTGCCGCAGGAAGTGGTGGCGGCTACAAGCATGGACGGCTTCAAAAGGGAATTAGATAAGCATATGGAGCAGAGGTCCATCAGTGGCTATTAGCCACAAGGTATAGATAGGGACTCTGGGGCAAGTGATGCTCTGTCTTCTTGGTGCTTGGGGGGGTCAACAGTGGGAGGGCTTCTAATGTCCTGGCCCCACTGGTGGACCTCCTGATGGCACTGGTATTTCTGGCCACTGTGTGATACAGAGTGTTGGACTGGATGGGCCTTTGGCCTGATCCAACATTGGCATCTCTTATGTTCTTAAGCTATGGGGGAAAGTTGCTCATGATGACTCTCCCCAAAAGTGTATCACTGCAGCTTTGGAACTGGAGATTTTAGTTGTGAAAACTAAAGGGATTCCTTCCGGATGTGCGGCTTACCCTATATCTGAACTCCCATAAAGCTCCTCTTAGATCAGTGAGATTACCCTGACCCCACCCTCACCTCACCAATTTAGAAGATCATGTATATAAAACGTCAATACTTCTCAATATCATAAATCTGAGTTAGTGCTTCCTATGACCTTTGATTAAGGTGCCTGAACTATGTGGAGGTGAACCCATTAGCTGCATCAAGCTAATTTCTCCATATACAGCTGTGGCACTTGATAAATTTATAGCATTGGGAGCAGAACATGTGACTTCAGCTTCCTGTGCCTATGCACCATGATGCCTCAGAAAGCAAGATTTGTGACTTCAAGATGTTGTGTATGTGGTTATAGATCAAAAGGAAATAATGCCGCATTCAGTAAAATAAAGTGTGTATCTTTATAAATCAAAATTCTTCTGCTCTGCAAAGGCTATTTGGAAAAGTGCCCAAGAGAATTAGAAAAGGCCGTTCATTAAGAGAGGCTGAAGAACAGAATATTTTCAGTTTTTTAAAAAAATCATTGAATTCTTTACATCCCACTTCTCCAAGAAAATGATGAAGCAGCTTACAAAACTAATAAAATGGAGGTAACAGTAAAATCAGCCTCGCCATTAAAAATACTAAAATTTGAAAACTAGCAACAGAACAGCAATCTAAACAAACTAGGAGTAAGGCTTGTTGTGGGAAGAAATACAACGAGCTCTAGAAGGAAGCTCCAGGTCGGTGAGTGTCCCGGCTGTGGCTGGTGGGGTGGCAGAGGGAAGGGAAAAATAGAGGAAGGGAAGCCATGTTTATTTCCTTCTGCTTAGCTATAAGGCAGGGCTGTCTCAAGTCATTTTGCTGCCCCAAATGGGTAGTATGGGAGGACAGCCTCATGGTAACAGGTATGGTTCCCTCCACCCCTGACTTATGTTGATTTGGGGTTATGCAGTGGCAGCTAAGGTAGAAAAGCACCTCCACCTATGCCATGTCTTCTGGGTTCCAAGGGTCTGGAAAGTGGTTCTATAGCCAGTTACAGGGTTACCAACTCTGGGTTGGGAAATACCTGCAGATTTGAGGGTTAGAGCTTGGGAAGGGCAGGGTTTGGAGTGTGGAGGGACCTCAGCAGGGTATAATGCCATAGAGTGCATTGCCCAAAGCAGCCATTTTGTCCAGGAGAACTGAACTTGGAGATCTCCAGGTGCTGCCTGGAGGCTGGCAATACTAAGGGGAGGGTCAGACCTGTAGATGTGAGGGGTAGAGTCTGGGGAGGGGAGGGTTTGGGGTCTGGAGGGACCTCAGCAGGGTATAATGCCATTGAGTCCATTGCCCAAAGCAGCCATTCTCTCCAGGAGAACTGATCTTGGAGATCTCCAGGTGCTGCCTGGAGGCTGGCAATACTAAGGGGAGGGCCAGACCTGTAGATTTGAGGGGTAGAGCCTGGGGAGGGCAGGGTTTGAGGCGCGGAGGGACTTCAGTAGGGTATAATGCCATAAAGTCAACTGCCCAAAGCAGCCATTGTAATAGCTGGAAAATCTTCTGTAGGGGAAATGATGTGCTGTGGCTGGGGAACACAGTGATTTCTGGGAGATCTCCAGGCCCCACAGGGAGATTGGCAAGTCCAGTGACCGTTTAAGGGAAGATTGGGATATGTATTTTACCTCAGGACACATTCAATGACTCCCAACAGCAACCACAAACTGTTTAGAATGTTAGCAGCAAAGGCCAATCAGGCCGCATATGTTCCTCTGTGTTCCGACTGGCTATTGGGGGGAGAGGAACAGCAAATTGTTTAGAATATTGGAGGCGAGAATCAGGCGACGCAGCCAGTGGGTAGGGACAGCTTCTGAGTGACAGATCAGGGAGCCAACTGATTTGGGAGCGTGTGGAATGTTCAGGAGAGTCCATGACCAAAACAGAATTATTATAGAGAGAGATTAGAGCAAAGCAGCATTACCATTTTGTTTTTGTTGAGGCAGTCTTTCACATAAGACAAATAGGAACCAAATCAGTCAGTGGAAGGATCTTTCCATTGCAGATCTTTCCCTTGTTCCCCTCCCTCCAACAGTCCTCTCTGGATCCTGGGAAAGTTGATTTCTGCGATTGCAAAGCACACATGGAATTAACAGCCATACACATAGGGAGGTTGCATGGGTAGGGGTAGAAAAATCACCCTCTCCTTCGTTTTCAGTCAATGCAGGTCCAGTGCTGACGGAGGAGGCAGGAAGGGCCTTCTTCCTATTCCACAGTGTACCCCTCCCCCACCAAACTGTATGGCTGTGAACCTGGAATCAGCCTTCCCAAGATCAAAAAGGGCTCCTGAAGGGAAGGGAACAAGGGCAAGATTTCTAGGTGTTTTTGTTATCAACTTTGTACTTCGTGTCTTTCAAGTATTGCCCATGCTAGTGCTTTGGCTTCCAGTTGTCAACATGAATTTTGATTTCAATCTTTTTGAAATCTTCTTCAGTTTCTGTAACCTTAAATAAATCTGCCTATTATGATGCCATTTTAGTAGAGGAAAGCCAAGCTGCAACAGGATTTAATCTTCCCCTTTAATTTCACCCTATTGTTATTACACGTGTGCCCACAGTGGACAGCAATATGCCATTAGTGTTCAATTCCTCTTGAGTTTCAAAAAAAGAAAGTCTTTTGTAGATAACACAATTAGTGTAAGTCTAATTGTATAATTAGCACATGCCTATTTACATAATATTTTATTACAAAGTATAATTACAGTTTTAATAAGAGTCAGCTAGGCAAAATTCTGAATGGTCCCACAATAAACGGAATGTAAACAGAAGTTTTAAAATCTCCTAAGTACCTTTCTCTTGCAAAAAATTGTACAGCATTATTACATCTAAGAATTTAGAGTGATACCATTTTAATCATGACTATTGTGGAAGAACAGATTTCACCAAAAGTGTCACAACAACCAATACAGTTGATTGAATTGCCCTGTAGTGCTTCATGAAATAAGGACACTATGACTCAGATCTAGAGGAGAGACTATGCTTTTTCAAATAGCAGCAGCTCAAAGCATAGATGCAGATCTGCTTCAGTACTTCTCCACTGAACCAATAAGGCAAATTGAACTTTTCAGGGCCTCTCTAAGTGGAAAAAATCTAATAAATTGAGGACTACTTTGTTGAACAATATTGATTGCATTTTATTTGAAAGAAGAGACTACCTTCCAACTGGAAGTCATGTAATCAACTCAGTCTTCCCTTCAATGTTAATAAATATTTGACTTCTGAACTCTGGATACTTTTATAACAGTCTCATTCCCTGCATCGACCTTCAAGGCAAATACAATGACCTTTTGAGTCTACCATTGATTGGCTCATGTGTTCATTAATGGCTGGATTCACACCAAAGCTAACTAGTTCTATCCCTTAGAAACATCATTTAACTCGGTGTAGCTGTGAAATATTTAAGGTGTGGGGAGGCTTCAAACAACAAGATGGTTTGAGATTCACAGGAAATTAACCCTTTAGTGTAAGTCCATGCAAGTCTTTTTTTTAATTATTATTAAGCCATAAATTTGATAATAAAAATTCAAGAAAAATGAACAGGTACATTACTATTAGGCTTGCATGTTTTCTTACTCTTGACTAGCATTCCCAACCAGAATTTCATTCATTTTGCCTCTGCAACTGTGTTCTACTAAGTACCCAGCATTAGAGTCTGAAAAAGCACTCCTTATTTCGCCCACTCCATACATGTTCTATGAGATTCTGCTAAATTACAGCATTACCCACTGGACAAATTCTGTTAGTTGGATAGAATCTGGCAGGAACCCAGGTCAATACATAATTCTCAAAAACAGTACACTACCTGGCAGTGAGTATCATTGCCCAGGTACCAAATATCTAGGGAAGTGTTTTATCCTATCTATCCACATACAGAAACATATAGAAAATGGAAACAGTTCATAGACACACACACAAACTTGCACAATGGATTCTCTCCCCACTGCTGACTTTATTTGTCACCATTTTGGGCTTTTGTCCAGGTTGTATCAAGGGAGGGGGCACTCCTATTGCCCCACTATTGTAAGCTCCAGGACAGAATATTATGTTGAGATCTCCTTCTGATGTTATAATTTGCATTCGAAGAAATATAAGTAATTCTAAAGATGTGAAGTCAGAAATCTGCTATTAGGATTCCTGGCATAACATTACTTGGATGGACCTTTAGGTCTTTTCCCCCTAGCTCTTTCCTTAATTAAATTGACCTGTATGGGCTCAACAGCAGCTGGGAAGGGAGGAATGTTTTATGTCAGCAAAACAGCGGGGGAGGGGTTGGGAGCACTCTGCCATAACACTGTGGCCAAATCCAGTTTGCATGAAAACACATACCTGGCAGCTCCTATTCACAATTTAGAAGGCCATGGAAAAGATTGCAATTAATGTCATTAGGCCTTGCCATTTGCCCACCTGCGGCAGGTAAACCCATGCCCTTTGCACCATCCTTGAGAAACTGGGGAGCAGCAGGGGGAGCAGTGGGGAAATGGCCTGGATAGTGACGCTGTAGTATTTACCATAATGATTAGGGGAAATTGCTCAAGTGTCACATCCTCCTCAAACTCCACCATCTGCAGGCATGGCCCCCATTGCCCTCATAGACGGAAGAAAGAGTCATACAACAGTAGTTGGGAAACTAAAGGCCACTTTATTTATTTACAAAACAATGGCAAGGGCTAACAGTATGAAGCAGCATGGTCAAGGCCTGGGGTCATTTTTTTTAATTATTATTAAGCCATAAATTTGATAATTAATATGAATAAAAATTCAAGAAGAAAAATGAACACCCTTGCCATAAGATGGGCAATGCACATGGCCCCCAGGACGTAGCCCGCTGTAAGCGGCTCGCACCCGGGCAGCCCAGCCTCGGAACATGCCATGACGATCCTTCATCCACAGCCGCACGGCCTGTGTAGAGTATCCATCAAAGGCACTCCAAAAGGCAGTCTGCCCATCTCATCCCTGGCCGCAAGGCCGCAGTGATGATCCTGACAGACCCCTCCACCCTACAGGGTTGCTGAGAGGTGCTTACTGAGCCTCAACAATTTTTTTCTAACAAAACTCAGCCACTGCAAGGGTCAAGCCTCTGCTTAGACCCTTGCTCCCACTACACCCCTATTACTGCGAAAAGCCCTTGCTGCAAATCCTGCAAATTTCTATTCTAATTGATATTTTTACAGGGTTTTATTCAGAAACAGACAACATAACTTGCCGATTTTCAGATTACAATATTTGGCCCTAATGCAAAGAAATTATTTCTGGTGTAGTGGTTAAGAGTAGCGGACTCTACTCTGGAGAGCCAGGTTTGGTTCCTCATTCTGCACATGTGAAGCCAGTTGGGTGGCCTTGGGTCAGTCACAGTTCTCTTGGAGCCATTCTCTCTGAGCTCACTCAGCCCCACCTACCTCATGGGATGTCTGTGGGGAGAGGAAGGGAAGGTGATTGTAAGCCACTCTGGGTGAAGAGCGGAGTATAAATCCGGACTCTTCTTCTTTTTCGCGGAATACTATAGGAGCCTTTAATGGTATCTAACTGTAAACTGCAAACAGAAACACAATTTGAGGTGTGGGAGTGCAGCCAATGTGATTGGCTCATTGAAATTGGGTAGCTTGGTAGAGCACTTAGTGTGTGGCTTGAAATCAAGTGTAATCTGAATGGACGACAATGGAACTTCTAATGGTTTCCTCCTGTGAAGTAATCCTTGTCAGCGACATGTGAATTTGCCAAGGTGAATGCACTCTGAGTTGGCAAATTGGCTTAGTCCTGAACAACAATCTGGAGACCACTGCCTTTAATGTTGAAGTTCTGTGCGGTCCTATGTTCTGTGTTGTTAAAGAAAAATGAGAAAATCTGTGCATATATTACTCAGGAATAGGTCAAATTTTCACAATGCTCAAAATCCTTATTTTGAAAAGGCTACACTTTTGCCAAATGTCCACTGATCCATTTTGAAACTGACTGCATTAACAGGTAATAAAGCTCTCATATTTCAATATACAAATTTCCTACTTATGATTGATTGACATGTGTGCCGTATGCATACATATAATGACACATGACATGACAAGAATTCAAGTCAGCTTTATAGAACAGATGGTCTTCGAAACAAGACGGCTTCATAGATTTGCATATTCATTAGATAATAAGTGCTTTTATCTCAGCTAGAGAAATTAAAGGACTGAGGGGCAGGCATCAGTCTGTGGAATATGAAGCAGAAAATGTTTGTGATGTGAAACAGGCAATATAGAAATCTTTTAATATATGGTAACATGATCCATTTGTGTTTCAACATGATAGTGGCATTTTACTTATGCAATGTGTTCTAACATTTGCAGTGCCATTAAAAAAAATTAAAAGCCTGAAGCGTATTGTAGACTGTCAGCCTTCTTCTCCATCACTGGCTGTTCACAGGCAATACACTCAGTTCAGAGGTAATCAAACTGTTATCTTTGTGAGATCTAATAATTCTATTCTGTTTTCAATTTTTTGCAGATCTCTGCTGGGAAAGAAAATTAGTTTTTTTGTATAGGCAACTTCAAGCAATTGTTGAATGACATCTCTGAATGCTTCTAACCGAATCCAAAACTCAGACCATGCTTTATTTATAAAAATATATAAATAGACTGTTTCATGGTAAAAGGGTTACACTCCCAGGGCCTCAGTAAAGTGTACCTTTTCCTAGCCACACTTCCCCAAGTCTGGCTGCTGCTGACTCTAGAGAGTTTCATTAACAGTAGGAAAGCATTTTGTTCCATTTAACTGTATTTGTTATAACCCCTTTCTCTCTGCACTACTACTAGCCACTGAAACTCTCCTTCTGTCACCACCCCTCATTAGCCCTGTTCACATGTTTCACATGTTACATGAGTACACCTGTTTGTAAGATAAAGCCAATGTGCATTCACATTCGAAATAAAAGTACCAGAGCCTACATACATGCAGTGGTCATTTCGTAGAAAAAGAGGTGCAGGAGCTCATTAGCATAATTTATTAGCATAACTTATTTGCATATGCCACACCCCCTGACATCAACGTATGTGTGTCAGAAGGCAACACCCACCACTCAGGCTCCACTGGACTGTTTTGGATTGCTAGCTGGGGGGGACGTGCAGATCTGTCCTCGCAGAGGAGGGAGAGCTTGTACTTGAATAAAACTTGCTCTTAAAGGTGCCACTGGACTGTTTTGGATTGCTAGCTATGGGGGGGACATGCAGATCTGCCCTCACAGAGGAGGAAGAGCTTATACCTGAAGGCGACCGGGGGGGGCTCTGCAACTTACCTGGCTGCTTCTTGCTCCTTGTGGCCTGACTGAGGGCTGCTGGGAGCAGGGGGTGGAGCTTGTTGCATGTGCCCAGCCCCTGGGCTCCTTACTGCTGGAACTCTGCTCCTGTGCGCTCCCGCAGGAAATGACCCCTGCATACATGTGTGATTTCAATCACATGTTCAGCTGTACATGCATTGAATGTAACATGAGAATTACTAAACGTACAAATAAAGAAAAATCAAGTGTACGCTGTACACATATTAAACTTGAGTTCACTGTAACTTGTGAACAGGGCTATGGTCTCTCTTCACATGACTGGGCTAGTGATCTTTTCTTTTTCCTTTTCACACTATAGAACATACCTTCTTATCTCTTTGTACTACTGTGTTCCAGTACAAAGTACTCCCAGTTACCACCATTTTTCTCCATTGCCCTGTCCCTCTCCATAGGTCTCTTTACACCTGTTTTCCAGTTACCTCTGGTTTTGTCAGTTTGCCTACCTCACAGATCTCTCTGTATATCCAGCTATTTCCTCTCACAGAGGAATCCCATCCCATATCTAAATATCTGCTTCTCAATTGTGCCCTGATCTGTAGATATCTAAATCTGCAGATCAGGACCACACCTGCACTAAACTAACTTTTTCTGTAAACTTGGGTGACCCCCTAAGTTTGCAGAAAAATCTGAAATATACAAAATATATAAATATATATACAGGGGGGTTTAAATCCTCTCCAAAGTAAAACAGCATTCTCTGTGCACGTGCAAAGAATGCCCATTGCAACCTACTGTATGCATGGCAAAGTATCCTGGGGCCATGGCAGGCCCACCGGAATCGACAGTGGAGCAGCTCAGGGACTGTGCTGAGGCAGCTGGAGGAGAGGCTGGGGCCCTTGCTGAGCCCAGCATTGGTGAAGAAGCAGCCTGGGGGCTTAACTGGGCGCAATGTCAGGAGCCGTGCAGCCCGGGAGACACGCTGGGCCCCATGTTGGTGGCTCCGCAGCCTGGGAGACATGCTGGGCTGGGTGTTGGCAGCTGCACAACCCAGTTGCCTCACTGGGCCCCACACCCACCATCACACGGCCCGGGAGCCCTGCTGGGCCCCGTGTCAGCTGCCATGCAGCCAGGGAGCCCTACTGAGCCTGGCAGCTGTGACATAACCCCAGAGTTGTACTGGGCCAGCTGCCAGCAGCAGCACAACCCCTGAGAGGAATTCCTCCCCCTCCCACAAAAAAAAAAATCATGGCCTTACATTTGTACTCCCTATTTGCCATAGATCTTAGCCTTCGTTAAATCTCCCTGGGGAAAAAATGTGTCCCTGTTTTGCCTTTTAAATTCGTGCTGGTAAAAGTAGTTAGCCCAAGGGAAGAAACTGTTTAGAAAATTCTTGCCAGCTGCATTATTTCTTAGCTGTGTTTCACTCTTCCTTCCTGCTTGCAGGTATAAAACCTGAGCCTGATCAGAGGTATGAGCTCTTTGCACCTGGCACACAGCCATCGAGTGAGTCAGCCACTGGACCCAGAATGTGTCCAAGACATGTTTGGCTTCCCCCACCCTTTGTTTATTCATTGTATTTTGTGTTTAAATCATTTATTTAAATTATGTGCTTTTGTACGGCGCTCTGGGGCCCTATCACGGACAAAAGTGGGATAAAAATAGCCCAGGCAAGCCCCATCTCATCAGATCTCAGACGCTAAGCAGGGCCGACACGGGCAAGTATTTGGGTAGGAGACCTCCAAAGAATATCAGGGCCAGGAAAGCAGAGGCAGTCAAACAAGCCACTTCTCTGAACGTCCTCCATGCCCCAGTAGGAGTCGCCAGAGGTCATCATGACTTCCAGGCACGGGCACACACACACTCTCTCACACACCTACACACACAAAATGCAAAAGTGGGGTTGAAATTTGCCTACATAAATAAATAATAAATAGCCATTTGTCAGAGTTGAGACAAACTTACACAAGTCACGCAAAATACGGCTAAAGGTTTTGATCGGTTTGTTGCTGTCTGGTCAAGGGCTCTTCAATATATGTCAGAAAATGACATTCTCCCATCAAAGACTTCCTACATCCCTTGGGTCCGTTTTTGATTATTTATTCATATTAAAAAGGTCAGATGCTAAAATAATACTTTATGATTCTCTCAGGCTCAATCACCATTTTTGTTCATGAAGAGAGCTGAAATTAAACTCACTTTAGGTTGGTTTTGATGGATACAAAGGTTACTTTGTGGATTGTGTTGGGGTATCTTGTTTACTCCGTGTCTATTCTTGGACTTTACAGTCCTGTCTTCACCTCATATCCTGCTGATTGACTGTAATGCATTTTTGTTTTTCTTTGCTGTTCTGTTGCATTTCTCTCAATAAAAAATTAAAAACTTAAAAAAAAAAGAGTTGAGCTCCCTTCCACTGTCTCTAGAAGTCAAATTTCTGGGAAGAGATTGGCTGCATCTTATCTCTGGCACACATGCATATAAATGCATGCACGTGAACACTAAGGCATGATATTGAGAGTTCTGTGTTCAGAGTTTCCAAATATCTTCTCTTTGTGAACAGTAGCAGCACAGGACTCCAGTGTAGCTTTGATCTACAGTACTTTGGGGAGTGGGGTCAGGCTATTGAAGAATAGATGGTGATACAATGACAGTAGAGCCTTCAGCAACAGGTTAATAGTTACATCTGCCAATGATCTTTAGTATGAAAATATTACAAGTATGTCTCTATTTACAACTGTGTGACATTGGAGGAAGGTACAGATTACTCTGCATCATCTGTCAGTTACCTTCTGCTTCGAATAGAATCATAGAATCACAGAGTCGGAAGGAGCCATACAGGCCGCCTAGTCCAACCCCCTACTCAATGCAGGATCAGCCTAGAGCATTGCCTGACAAGTGTTTGTCCAGCCGCTGCAAAAAGGCTGCCAGTGAGGGGGAGCTCACCACCTCCCTAGGCAGCTGATTCCACTGCTGCACAACTCTTACTGTAAAAACGTTTTCCCTAATATCCAGCTGGTACCTTCCCGCCTTTCATTTAAACCCATTAGAGTGAGTCCTATCCTCTGCTGCCAACAGGAACAGCTCCCCGCCCTCCTCTAATTGACAACCCTACAAATACTTGAAGAGAGCTTCCTTTACTGCTTCTCCCAGTTTGGTCCCTATACTTTGTTCTTGAGTTCAACTGCACTAGATCACAAGGTGTCCACTCTCCTGACAATTCATATTGGAGAAAGAACTGGAGATGCAGCCAATCGTGCAATCTGGTTGACTGCAACAGATGGGCAAGACTGGGTGCCAATGCCATCATGTACCTTTGAATCCAGTGAGAAACAAAACAGTGTAGAGATAGTGATGCATTTTTTTTAAAAAACATAGTCTAAACCGTTTCCTCCTCCTCCTCCCCAGTTCTGTTGTCACCACTGCTGAGTACATGCTATGTTCTCTCCCGCCCAGGTCAAGGAGAAGCCAAATGGTGCTCTCCTTTAGAGAATAAAATGGCAATGCTGCCACTGGGAAGAGCAGACACTTTCTCTTGGGATGGATCCAGCCACTCATTTCAGAGAAGTTCAAAGTCTTCCCTCAACTTAAATGGTTCTTCCTCCAACAGAATTTATTTATTTATTTATTTCACTTTTACTCCGCCCTTCCCACTAGGCAGGCTCAGGACGGCTTCCAGGAACTGACAAGCAGTATACATTCACAATAAAATATAAAACATCAGTTAAAACATAACCAGTCAATATAAAACATTCATTAGTAAAAGGTAAAGGTTCCCTTGCTCGAAAGCCAGTCGAATCCGACTCTAACTAAAGTGCAATTTAGGGACACATTTGGCGGTACCGCCGCATTTGCTCATATGGGATCGGACTTTGCCACAGGGTGCTGCTGGTAAAACGTTGCTCCTATCGGAACGCCTGTCTGAAAAGTTCTGTCACTTAAACCAGGAGGAAGGTTCCTTAGGCTGGAGGTTCAAACTTTCCGGAGCAGCTGTCTGGATCCACCCCAGAATTCGGCTGCAATCTGCCACCATGTTGTGATGGTCAGAAAGAGCAACTGCACAACAGAAATACCATTCCCTCCTGTGTTTAACATTTTTGATCTGCCCAAGTTGCCAGCAGCATTTGCAGGTCAGTGTCAGCTGCCACTACTATCACGAGGTTCACATTTATGGTAAGCACAACACAAATCTTAAATACCACTGGTATTGTATACTGCAGAAGAACTGTGTATAAGACCCTTCTCACAGTGGCCACAATACATGAAGAAGATCCTATTGAAAGATCCTCACCTGTGATTCTCATTCATCCATATATACATGGATTCACACATGCTAGGAAGCTGTGCAAACCCCCCCCCCAAAAAAAAAAACACCTGCATGTATGCGGCAACATGTTATGTGAAATAATCTAGTAGAGCTAGAGCAATTTTCCATTTTAAAAAAAGAGAAAATTTATTTTGTAAAGTGGGAAAGGGGAGCAGGAATAAGCCAACTTCCTAACTAGGACACTATCTTATGCTGCCAGGTGGCTCCTATAAGGGCATTGCAGGCATGACATTTTTCCAAAGCTAACTATATATCATTGCATTCCCCAGTTTCCTCCAATCATAGAACAGGAAAGTCATGTCTTTGTGGCATAGTATAAGCTATTCAGTCACAACAGTGCTGAAGAAAGAAGGAAAGATTGTACAGGATTAACCCACTCAGCCCAGTCCAGGAGTGAGAGGGAACCCTGTATTTCAGCACATTAACAAAATCCACGAGACAGTCTGTACCCTCTCTAAGATTCACAACAGTTTGTCACCAGAATCTCTTCAAGGGGTCCCCACCCAGTCTAAGAGCAGAGATTCAATCTCTTAGCTGGTATCTGGGACTTAACACATCAGCAACTCTAACTCAGAGGTGCACACAAATTACTCTCACAAAGGTAGCTCTGTGTGGTCAGCTTAAACACAAGATTTAGCCCTGGAGTTCAATTATTGCCCCAGAGACAATTACAAATATGAATGATCTTTATTCAGTGCAAAGCATAGCAAGAGACTAAAAGAGGATCCAACAAAAATAATAACAGCCTGCACAATTCCCTTATAAATAAAAGCTGAATGGTGGTGGCACTTCTCTAGAACATTCCACACACTCCAAAATCAGTTCACTCTCTAATCTGTCACTCAGAGGGTCTCCCTATCCACTGGCTGCTTTGTCTGAGTCCTGCTTTTTTGTTGTTCAGTCACACAGTCGAGTCCGACTCTTCGTGACCCCACGGACAAGATCACGCCAGGCCCTCCTGTCTTCCGCTGTCCTCTGAAGTTGGCTCAAATTCATGTTCGTTGCATCTATGACACTGTCTAACCATCTCATCCTTTGCCGTCCCCGTCTTCTTTGACCTTCAATCTTTCCCAGCATCAGGGTCTTCTCCAGTGAGGACCCCCTTCTCATTTGGTGGTCAAAGTATTTGAGCTTCAGTTTCATTATCTGGCCTTCCAGGGAACAGTCAGGGTTGATTTCTTTGAGGATTGACTGATTTGTTCTTCTTGCAGTCCAAGGGACTCTCAAGAGTCTCCTCCAGCACCATAGTTCAAAAGAATCTATTCTTCGGCGCTCGGCCTTCCTTATAGTCCAACTCTCACAGCCATACATGACTACTGGGAATACCATTGCTTTGACCATGCGGACTTTTGTTGGCAGGGTGATGTCTCTACTTTTTATCATGCTGTTTAGGTTCGCCATCACTTTCCTCCCAAGGAAATCTTTTAATTTCATGGCTGCTGTCACAGTCTGCGGTGATCTGGGATCCCAGGAACGTGAAGTCTGTCACTACTTCCACGACTTCCCCTTCTATTTGCCAAGGAGTGATGGGGCCGGATGCCATGATCTTAGTTTTTTTGATGTTGAGCTTCAAGCCCACTTTTGCGCTCTCCTCTTTTACCCTGAGCAAGAGGCTCTTTAGGTCCTCTTCACTTTCTGCCATTAGAGTGGTATCGTCTGCATATCTGAGGTTGTTGATCTTTTCCCCAGCAATCTTAATTCCCGCTTGTGATTCATCCAGGCCAGCATTTCGCATGATGTACTCTGCATATATATTAAATAAGCAAGGCGACAATATACATCCTTGTCGTACTCCTTTTCCTATGCTAAACCAATCAGTTGTTCCATATCCGGTTCTAACTGTCGCTTCTTGGCCCTTATACAGGTTTCTCAAGAGACATGTGAGGTGGTCTGGTACTCCCATCTCTTTAAGGACCTGCCATAGTTTGTTGTGATCCACACAGTCAAAAGCTTTAGCATAGTCAATGAAGCAGAAGTAGATATTTTTCTGGTACTCTCTTGCTTTCTCCATAATCCAGCGAATGTTGGCAATTTGATCTCTAGTTCCTCTACCTCTTCGAAACCCAGCTTGTACTTCTGGTAGTTCTCTATCCACGTACTGTTGAAGCCTAGCTTGTAGGATCTTGAGCATGACCTTGCTAGCGTGTGATATGAGTGCAATTGTGCGATAGTTTGAACATTCCTTGGCATTGCCCTTCTTTGGGATTGGAATGTATACTGATCTTTTCCAATCCTGTGGCCACTGTTGCGTTTTCCAAATTTGCTGGCAAATGGAGTGCAGAACTTTAACAGCATCATCTTCTAAGACTTTGAATAGCTCAGCTGGAATACCATCACCTCCACTAGCTTTGTTGTTAGTAATGCTTTCTAAGGCCCATTTAACTTCACATTCCAGGATGTCTGGCTCGAGGTCAGTGATTATACCGTCGTGGTTGTCAAGGACATCGAGGTCTTTCTTGTATAGTTCTTCTGTGTATTCTTGCCATCTTTCCCTGCCTGCAGTCAGGTGATCCAACTTCCAGCTTTCTCCATTGTGTACGTGACATGGCTCATGTAGGCTATAGAGAGGAGCCTTAAAGTCTGGTCCTCAGCAGAGAGGTGTTAAGGAATGTGGGTATCAGGCATGATTATATGGCATGGCTATTTGGTGGCTCAGCCAGTGACAGAAATCACACTAGGCCATCTGGCCTGCAACAGGAAAAGACACACAGAATGTCAGAATGTCATCACAGGAAGAAGACATGAGAATTTAGAAATAATATTTCTATACAAGGATGAAAAGATGGAATTGGTTACAAGATCTCAGAGTACAAGAGATAACAAGAAAAGGGAATAGTGAGTAGTAACAGTTCTGGACATTTGGTACTTTATACCAGTAACGTAAAGACTTCCTCCCTCAAAACTCTTGCATTTGGGAAGCATATTCATCCACATCACTTTGCTAAAAATAGTGAAGGTAACATGATGACCTAATCATAGCAATTCAGATATTTTCTAAAAATGTGACATTTGCAATAGCTGCACACTGCTTCCAGATGTCCGCTAATAGGCTAAGCCTCTACATTTACTAATCCTCGGGAGCCCAATTATCAATTTTACAGAACAATAACAATTGTGCTGATTTTGAAGAATTTATTGCAGATGCAAAAACACTACAGAGATCAATATATTTTGCTAATCTGAAAGGACACAGAAATCTTCAGTCCAATTACTAGAGTGAACATTCTTTCCACAACAAAACAGAGGGCTTTATGGTAAACTTCCTTGAACAGCATTTTTTATTGGCAGGAAATCATTTCTGTTCACCTTAATTGCACACAAGCTGAAGGAGAACAGTAGTGGGGAGAGAAGAAAGGAGGGCCAGGGACAATATCCATTACCAGCTGATATCTGCCAAGAAAGTTCTGTAGAAAATTGCATGTTCACAGAAATGGCCAGCTAAGCCTCAAAAAATAAAGCACTGAGCAAATTCCAAGTCTGTAGCCATTCAGCTTTAAAAATAGATTTTTTAAAAATACTGCTGGTAGTGGGGGATGTTGACCATGGGAGCCATTTCTCTCTTTCTTTGTCTCTGTTTGAACTGGAACAATCTTTGTAGAATACTTGAAAACACAGGTAATCATAAAGTGATCTGGAAATGACAAACTCATCACCATCCAGATCAATAATTTGCAGCTGGATTCACTCAAGGCAGCAGAAGATCTTGCTCTAATACCTCCTTTTTAGCTACTTTTTAGCTTGGTCAATTACAAACCATCCAGCCATTCACAGGTCAAGGACATAAAAAGAAAGTAATAGTACAGTCATAGTAGCATATAAACCTGATCCCCATAGCCAGTATAGAAACAAGATGTACACTGCTTCACTTTATACACCAACAGCATTTTCTGCTGGTCAGGTTAACAAATATATTTACCTCTTCTATTTCACTTTCCATGATAAACGGACACCTGCCAGATCCAATGAAAATGGCACTGCCACACCTCACACCTCACTGCCACACCTTAATTGTAAACGGACACCTGCCAGATCCAATGAAAATTGCACTGCCACACCTCACTGGCCGTGCTTCTTTAATTGTCCCCAGGTGGGCTCTACGTCACCACTGTGTAGAGCCCGCCACATTCAAGGTGACCAATCAGCTGCCCTCACTCAGCTGACATGGAGCCAGCCAATGCAGTTGCCATGGGCTCCCACCTCTGCTGGCCATTAGCCCGATGAGGAGGGGGAAGAGAGAGACAGCCTCCTCCAGCCTTCTGCCCACGCAGCAATCCGGCCTTTTTCAGGTTAGTCTCGGCTGCGTTTACCTCTTCTATTTCACTGCCAGATCTGTACACCAGGGGAATATTTTGATAACTAATTTGTTGTTGTACTTGAGGTGAAAAGTAGCACAAAGCACAGCCTCTGTCAGCCTCTTTCCTTCTAATTTCAACTAATTTTTCCACATTTTCTGTAGTGTAGTGACATCTGATTTCATTTTTAGGCAACAGAAAGGCAAAGGGGATTAGGTGCTGCTAGTGAGTGTGCTAGGAGGGAAGGTGGGATGGTGTACAGACCAATCTCATCAGATCCCAGAAGCTAAGCAGGGTCAGTACTTGGATCGCAGTACACCAAGGAAGACTCAGCAGAGGAAGGCAATGGAAAAAACCAGCTCTGCTGCTTGGTTTGAAAGCCCCTTTCTGGGGTCACCATAGGTTGGTTGCAACTTAACAGCACTTACATACATACGTAGTGAATGTGCTCCACTATATGTCAGTGTGCTCATCAGTGTAGCTACCACCAAAATTTGACAAGTGTACCTATTTGTTCCTGCACCAGCAGATTTGAAATGATTTTCTCTGACAGCAGGGGAAACCCCCAAATAATGTCACATAAAGGTATCAGCCTTATGACTTCAATTACTTATTTACATATTTTAGATCACTTTTCTTCCATACTGGGGACTCAAGACAACTTGAAATGCACACAGATGCAATTTAAACAGAGATATATTCCTGAACAGGTCCTTAGTATACTACTGAAGCAGGTAATAATTTGGCCAGCACATCTCACATGGGCCACTGGTTGCAAACCAAGGCCTTTGCATGCTGAAGGGAGGAAAGTGGGAGAGGAAGTGAGAGAGCAAAGTACAGCCTCCATCACATCATGTCTTCAAGCTACTTTCCCCAGGCACTCAGCATTACTCCCTAATGATTCTTACATCAATGTACACTCCCGTGAACCCTTAAAATCCAATTGGAATGGAAGCAGAGATAAGGCATGAACTAGGGCAAAAATGCCTCTAAATCTTAGCTGTTCAGAAAGATTTCTCGACAGTAAATGGGAAAATCCCACTCCTACACCATAACTAGCAGACCTGTGAATTTAGACTCCACTAAAATGTGCTGGAGTTCACAAGTTCAGTTGTGATTTAAATTTACAGCTCACCAGATCCATAGATTTCCAGGCAGGTAACAACATTTCCTCATTTCATTTATCGTTGCAGCCCTCCTGAGATGGGCCATTAGTCTTCTCATTATGAAGAACTGAGTCAGAAACACAGTGGCATGCCTAAGAGCACCAAGGAGCCCCATTGCTGAACCGAGGCCTCTCAAGGTTTGCTCTGTTTCTCCAATTGACACATTTAAAAAACTAAAACAGGAGACACTGTTCACAAACTTTATGTTCTTAGTTACTGGGAGATCACATAGGTATAGGTCATGCTGTGTTTCAAGATTTCTGTCAGAGCTCTCTCAGTCCCACCTACCTCACAGGGTGTCTGTTGTGGGGAGGGGAAGGGAAAGGAGTTTGTAAGCAGCTCTGATACTCCTTTGGGTAGTGAAGGGCAGAGTATAAATCCAATCTCTTCTTCTTCTTCTTCTTTGTATGTCCCATATGCTATGTTTACAGTATCAACACTCACATCTGAATTCTGACAGTCCCAGATAAACTTTATGAACAGCTGAAATAAATTGGCATTTCCTCAAAACTGATACACACTTTGGTGAATATAGAATATCATATTTAGGTGGCCGTTGATTTTCACAGTATATCTCTGAGTATTCAACCAACCATGAAATTTGCCTGGAACTTTCGACATGCACCTGTGAATGTCAATGTTCACTGTCAGATACACACAGCACCATCACCACATGCTATAAACTCCTGATGATCTCACAGTGGGATCTGACAGATAGACATGTCATCGCTTCTCTGTTTCTCATGGGTTTAGTTGCTGTGATGTCACAGAGGAGTTGGGTTTGGCAACTGAGTGATATGAGGAGAGGGGACTATTGAGGACCTTAAAACTAGAACTTCTACAGACACTGAGTGACGGCTGCTAATTATGTCAGCACTGCTTGCAAGCCATACAATTTGTTGTTGCAAACCAATTGGGTGCTTTCAGAACTTTGTGACCTGCATTTACTGGGCACAAAATGACAGGCAGCACTGGCTACTTAGGTATGTGAACATTTATGCTAATGCGCCTTCTCTACGCTATAAAATATGCTACCAGAACAAAAAAAAAATCACAAATAAACGTGAGTGACAGGTGGCTTATTTGTAATTTGCGTTCCAATATTCCTTAAGTACCTCATTTTCTGCAGATGCCTCCTCTTCCTTATGGCATCTTCCATTTTTCAAGTTCAGCTACAAAAACCTGGATTGCATTTCCACACACAGAAACCACACTACATTATATCCCATGTAGCGTGACCAGACTAAAAGAGTGTTGGAGATGACTGAGCAATTTGCAGAGAGAAATCCCATCTGTATAGGTATCACAGTTTGGAACTGGAGCCAAGCAGAGCTCAAAGATGAATTATTGGAAGCATTCTTTTTAAACTACATTTAAAGCATAAGGAAAGGTCATTTAATAAAGGAAGCAAAGTTGGACTGCGAGGAACAGCAGGGAGGGGATAAATGGCTGAGAAATTTCCTTGCCACCAACCTGAACCTATAAGCATTTAGCAGTTCGAGTAGAAAAATGTCCCCTTTCCTTTTTCTTAACAGATGCTCAACTTCCCTCAACATTCTATGTCTCCCAGAGGGTAATGAGCATGCCCAATACTCATGCCATCTGGAAGAAATGCTTTGATTTTTTTTTTTCTGCCCTGCCAAGGTTCCATCCACATGTACACCATTTTCCCAGCAATGTCTTCTTGCTGGACCATTGGAGGCCTTTCTGAAGATCTCTTTTTTAAAAAGTGCTATAATGATCTATTGCCACTTACCTAGCTCAATTTTGAACACAATCGTTATAGCACTATAGTCTACCCATGAAGAAAAGAACAAAAAGGAGGCAGCAAGTCGCCATAGTAGCAGTTATCTCTCACACCTGCAGAGCACATGCAAAAGAGGAAAGTCACAAAAAAGACAAAGAAAAGCATGCAGAAAACTACCATGTGCAGATGCTGTATCACCAACACACATGCATCTGTGTTCCCAGCGGCAATGAAGGCAATGTAGAGAACTCTTTCCACTGGAAGTAACTTTTGTTCTCCAACTTTTAAAATATGTTTCATATTTTTCTGCAAATGTGGAGTTTCTCCTGTGTTTCCAGAAACATATATCTTAACCATATATAGCTCCCCCTTTGCAGATTTTTTATCTAAACGGGATGAAACTTGTCTGTAAGATATGTTAATCAATAATGGTGTTTGTATTCTGCCATTCTTCTGAGGACCTTGGGACAGATTAAATGGGGATTACCCCACTTTATGCTGTCAGGAAAGCTGAGCTGAGCGTGTAACTGATTTTTAGTCACCCAGTAAGCTTCATGGCTGATTGGAGTTTGAAATACAGGCCAAACCCAACATTCTTAGAGTTGCCATCCCTCCACTGGGGGCAAGGAGCACCATCTCCCCACTACCAATCAGCTGGCTGGCAGGGGGACTTACCAGCAGCACTGGAGGCCTACACCAAGGTCTCAGCATTATCACTGGAATGTGCTAGTATTTGGGCAAAAACTCTGTGGTACAAATGGCTTCTACCATAAAGTTTTTGCCCAAATATCAGAGTGTCCCTGTATTACTGGAAGTGAGGTCTCCACATTGCCTGCAATGACACTGAGATGCTGCTGTAAGCCTCCCTTGCTGCCAGTAAATCCACCCCCACCCCACCCCCGCTGGCTGCCAGTGTTACCTGGCAACTCTACTCTAGACACTATACAGTGATAGCTCTCCAGTTGTTTAAGAAGCTTGTTAGTGTCAGCTTTGGGACAGTCTTCAACTAAGGTCCAAATTACATGTTACATCTACCATATGATCACTATGGGGACACAGCCATATAATAGCTGTGAGTTTCTCATGGGCACTCAATTCAGAAATGCTACAGGGGTCTATCATGACTACTTTCTTTTAGTTGTAGTTGTATGTGGTGTGTCTTGTAGTTGGATGTGGTGTGTCTTTAACTTTTTTATTCTCTCTCTTCCCCCCCCTTTCTCTTTGCGTATGTAACACTGCCACCAGGAATTTAATTCCAATCTTATTAATTAACCTTTCCCACAAGCTCTAAGACCCCTTCATTGAACTATGTGGTCCTGAGGATGAGACTCTTATATTTCACTAACATATGACTCCAGGTTTTCATAAAACAAAATAAAGCTTTACTTGTACAAGAAGCGTATTTGTTTCAGGATGTTTAGCAACTTATTTCTTTTGAAAACAGAACTGTGGATGTTAATAACCGCTGACT
>NW_015170305.1:124480-124917 GCF_001447785.1 Gekko japonicus | reverse complement strand
TCTCTTTCACTTCACAGTAATTCCTCTTTATCAAATCCTTTCTCCTCAGAATGTTAAATCTTTCCCTTTCTTTTAACTCGGGTTTCTGTCAGGTTCTTTCTTTCACACTTTTATAATACTTTGACAATATTAGGATTTGACTCTCTCTAGTCAGTAATATGTCCTCTATAAGTATTGCCACTTTCTTCTCCAGAATCCTAATGCCTTTCACAGCACTGCTAGATTCAGAAGACTGAACTTTTTCTTTTGAACATTAACTGCTGGCTGACTGGCTTCTGCTGACTGTTAACAGATTCTCTCTCTCTCTCTCTCTCTCTCTCTCTCTCTCTCAGCTCCACTCCACACTCTCTCTCTCTCTCTCTCTCTCTCCCTCTCTCTCTCTCTCTCTCTCTCTCTCTCTCTCCCTCTCTCAGCTCCACACATACACTCTCAGTCAC
>NW_015170305.1:123905-124129 GCF_001447785.1 Gekko japonicus | reverse complement strand
TTTTTACTTAAAATAAAATCATGCTTAAAACATTAGCACTCTTGCAATATTTGTTTATTTAACAGTGTCTGATAACTGACACCTCTTGCTCTGAATTATTGCATCAAAATGTCTGTACTATTGCAATCTTGAGTGTGCTATTCAGGTGTGTATCTGTAAGCTGCAAACCTACGATGACAAAGAAGCAGAAGACAGCCAGTTCCACTGCGGGCATGATAGAAGCC
>NW_015170305.1:123357-123591 GCF_001447785.1 Gekko japonicus | reverse complement strand
GGTCGGGGACCCAACATTTGTTGGATGTTCCAGGTCCCCGGTCCATCAGATTAACCATGACCAGGAATAGGGCGTTTTTGGTGGCGGCTCCTATCTGGTGGAATGAGCTCCCAGAGGAGATCAGGGCTCTGCGGGACCTAGCACAGTTCCGCAGGGCCTGCAAGACGGAGCTCTTCCGCCAGGCTTTTGAATAGGAGCCGCCACCACCACCACTAATGCACCACCAACGCATGA
>NW_015170305.1:93050-123032 GCF_001447785.1 Gekko japonicus | reverse complement strand
GTTTGAAATGTGCTATCTTGCTTCTGATTGGCTGTGAGCAATTCAGTCTCTGTACCAGAAACGTATGCCTTGTATCGATAGAGCTCTTAAGAAATAGATTCCGAACCAGTACTGATTGTAGCTGCGGCCAGTCAGATAACTGCCTTTTCTCTCATTTGCCAATGGAGCAAGCCTTTCCACTCCTTGGTTGCGGTCACACGCACGAGATAATGCGGGGGGGGGAGGAGTGAGGCTATTCCCTTCAGAGGATATTGACCCACAGTTGCACGATCACACCCTGCGTGATCAGATGAACCGCGGGTGAATCAGGTTTTTTTTTTGTTTTTGCCATTTGTTCCCAATGCACTTAAACGGGGAATCGATGAATCGCATCTCGGCACTGGGGGCTCCCTATGGAGTGTGCGATGATGCGCATACTGAGAAGGGGGGAACAATGGCATGGAGTCGGGATGGCCCGATCAAACCATCCCAATGCCATGAAAGCGCATTGGCATGATCAGACAGGGGAAAGTCCATCTGTGGCCCGTAGCAAACCCATTTGGTACTGGACTTTCACCAGTGTCTTTTTACTCCGCTTCTGCAGTGGAGCAAAATGGGTTGCCAGTGGGTGCAGGGTGCTTCCCAGATGTTTGCGTCTGATCACACCCTTTAAATCCACCCAGCATTTGCACCTATGGTGGGGCTAATTGTGCGTATGATTGCAGTCTTTGTCCGGAAAGAAAGAGACTGATCTCCATAGTTACTCTTGCATTACTTTTAGTTTCTGTTTGTCTTGTACTGAAGGCAAACAAGCCTTTGCCTTTTTGGGAGGGTGATATACTGTAGCATTGCTTGGAAACATGGCACCCTGCTTACAGTCAAAGAATTTATTTATTTAGTACAGTTTTATCCCACCTTTTTCCTCAGGTGCTCAGGGCAGTGTACATGATTCTCTCCTCTCCTCCATTTTATCCTCACAACAACCCCATGAAGTAGGTTAGACTGAGGGAGAATTACTAGTCCAAGGTCCCCCAGTCAACTTCAATGAGAGAGCAGTAATATGATCCTAGTTCTCCCAGATCCCAGTCTGACACTCTTATTATTATACCACACAGGCTGTGGTTTGTTATGTTAGATGCATTCTCATCATCAAGGAATTCTTTAGTTTTTTAAAATGAATTCAGGGTGGACTGAAGCTGAGTTAATCCTGCCACCTTCCTCTGCAAAGTCTATTCACCTGTATTGTGGGGCGGGCATGCAGAATGGTCAGATATTACATTCTAGAGCTCTCTCTATCCGAATACTTAATTTCTAAAAAAAGAGCTGATAAGTACAACTAAAGTTGGCACCAAATGATTTGTTCCCTTAACTTTAAGGGGGGAGGGAGATATATACTTAAATGGGAGGAGATACTAAATTCTGAGTCTTTGGTGGAATGACAGTCTGCAGTCTTAAGGTGACTTTCTGTTGTGTCTCAGCAGAAGGGAGGAGACGATGGATGTGTGGAGCAGAACAGACATATGCCCAGATTCCATTGTCTTCTGCAGCTGTAGAGCTGTAGAACAGTTCTCTGGGTTGTCACACAGCTACTTTTCTCATGAGTGAATCATTACAAAGCTATTTGGCTCCCAGCCCATCTTTTCCACTTGTACCTCCTGTGGCAGAACCGGCCTGCTCTGGCCTGCAGGCCCTATTCCACCCTGCCCTCCTAGGTGTTTTTTCCACATCTGGAGGGTTTTTTCTTTCACTCTCAGGGAAGCCCACGGTTTCCTGCCTTGTGCATCCCTGGAGGAATGGTCACTTGCCCACTGCCTGCCTTCCCCCTCCTGGCACTCTTTTTGAATAGTGTGTCCAAGACAGTGGAGGTCTATGTGGTAAAGAGAACCACTCCAAAATTACAAAATATTTTTTAAAAGAAACTGTTTACAAGCATAGTTTTAGCACAGCACCATATTGAGCAAAGGATACCAAAAGAAATGGGGAAAACACAAATCCTCTGTCCCTTTCTCTATACATGCCCTATCAGATAGGACAGGCCTCTTTTGCTTAGGATGTTACAGATCCCTATATAGAGTTTCTGTTACCCTTGACACTTGGTCCAGCTCTTAAGGTGAGCACATAGCCAATGGCTGCCTTGCCTGTGGAGAGGTCTGTTTGCATTCCTGTACATATCACCCAAGAGGCTTCCTTCCTGTGGGAAGGAGTTTTTATTATATCTGTTTCTCTACCCACTGACCAGGTCACACCAGGTCAAAGAGGCATGTCCTGAAGATCTCCAGGAATCTCCTTCATGAAGGCTAGGTAGGATTTTATCTCTCCAAAACTTGCCCCACCCATTATCTCTCCTGCTAGATCTATTAGCTCCTGAATGAAGGTGCACTGAGGTACATCTGGAAAGCAATTGCATAGACTTCTGCCTCCCCGGCTCATTCTCTGTCCAGAGGGAGGGAAACTGTTAAAACACAAGAAGGGGAGGTTTTACTCATCTCAAACCTGCCAGGAAAAAATGCATTTCACACCTCCCTAAACACAAAATAGCACAAAAGTGTTAAAAATGTACTACGTCTGCAAGGGGAAATTGCAGGGTAGCACTTTCTGGTAATTTCTCTTAATTATATGGTTAAAATGTTTGACAAAAGCAGGCACACATTGTCCAGAAAATTACTTAAAGCATCCGTTGTCAGAAAACCTTCAAAGGGGATTCCTTCTAAAGTTGTGTTTCACAGCACTAACTTGCAAGGTTTTTTCCCCCCCCCCTTAGTTACTAGAGTTTTTGCAATGTAGGCATGAAAGCAGATGTCTAAATTCTAGAAAGTGAGCATTAATGAAAATTATTTAAATGGATGGCATCTGGACACAACATGTGTAAAGGATATTATTGCCTTTATTTTGCTGGGATTTAGATTAGGGGAAAGCAGCAGTCAACTCCAGGCCTGAATGCTTCCATCTGAGGACCAGTCTAGTCCACCGACAGCTCCTGAAGACAAAATGATATTTGAGCAATAACCATCTTCAAGTCCTTGAAAGGCTATCATATAGAGGATGGTATGGAATTGTTTTCTGTTGCCCCAAAAGGTTGGACTTCTGGCTTGTGGCGCGACGCTGCGGGGTTGAGCGGTGAAGTTCTCCCGCCCAACGCCGAATTCCACGGTGATTCTGGGGAGCTAGAGGGGCCGACCCCCGCTCCTGTGTGTCCCCTGAAGAGGGACTCACGAGAGGGAGGACTTGGTCGGGCGGTTCCAGGCGGCGGCGTGGGACCGAGCTGTATCAACCTCCACCATCCAGACCCGTGGCCGTGCTCCGTTTGGAGCGAAGTCGGAGCCGCCGGTTCAAGATCCTGAGCAATAACTGATGCTACTTCAAATTCGGTGTTTAACCCAGCTGGTTCCAATTACTCCCTTGGAGCTCTTTTTGATGGGAAAAGCTACCTCTGACTCGGGAGCAAGCCGAAGACGCGGAGAACGGAGCCGAAGCGGCTGGGCGCGGTTCCGCGTCGAGGCTACCATGCTGACGGACGCAAAGGACACAGTAACTCTGAGAGACCGTAATTAAACTAAGAGCTGAGAAGACCAAATTCCCTCACAGTTAGGACAAAGACATTCGCGTCCGCTAGCGGAGGAATTTTATCTGGTCAGTCCTTTGAGGCGCCGTCGGAGAGGCAGAAGGCTGAAACCCACTACAGATTGCTGATTAATTGGTACCATTTACTATTGTACTTTGTTGTGTTTTGGCGGAAAACTAATCGGGCGCCGGGTAGATGGCGAGCCTGGACTTTGGCTTTTGACTGATTATTGACTATTGAAGCGGGGACTGATTCTAAGTGCTGATAAACTCAAAGAGCTGATTTCTACCCTCCAACATTGGTCTAATAGACTCGGTGACCGTTGTGGCGATTTGCTGGGGGGAATCACCA
Source organism: Gekko japonicus (assembly GCF_001447785.1). Lineage (NCBI taxonomy): Eukaryota > Metazoa > Chordata > Lepidosauria > Squamata > Gekkonidae > Gekko > Gekko japonicus. The sequence continues at coordinate 119,140 of NW_015170305.1, read as the reverse complement.
TAAGGGGGAGCTGTGAACATTGGTGATCAAACCAGGACCGAGACTTTCCCTTTTCCTTCCTTTCTGTTTTTTTTTTTTTGAGTTTCCTTTTTCTCCTGTTCACTATTTAAATTGTTTAAACTGCTTGTAATATCCTGAAATATTTGAAACAATTTACTGTGGCTTTGGGGAGGTGGGCAGGAGGAAAAACAGGAGGGGTGTAAGTCTCAAAAACTTAAAGACTAAGTAATTCTATCGTGATTGTAGAGTGACTCAGCTGAGTACAATTTGCCATTGTTCATTCAGGACAGGGGTCTAAGCCATTTAGCGGTGGGCAGTGTGAGAGAAAAAATTAGTTTAATAATGGCAAGTGGAACAAGAAGGCCTTCTTTCTCTGGACAGCCAGGGCAGGCAGGAATGATACAGATAAATACCAAAGAACTGAACACCCTTATCCAAGAGGCAGTAAAAGCAGTAGTTAACCAAGCTGTCGAAGGTGCAATGGCCGCAGCTTTACCAGAGGCATTAGGCTCAGCGCTGGATTCTGCATTGCATCCAGCGGTAGAAAAAGCATTGCAACCGATGCAAACCAAAATTGACTGTCTAGTACAACAGGTCAGTGGTCAGTTAGAGGAAACAAGAAAAGTGGCTTTAGGCAATAAACAAAAGGTTGAATCACTGACCAACACTATTACTAAGATAAATAACGTGACTGAAGATAACAACGTGAAAATAAAAGCTCTGGAAGAAACGGTATCCAAATTGGAATTAGAAAATGCTGCCTACCTCTTAAGGTTTCAAAATATACCTGAGGAGGAGGGAGAGGATATTAAGAGCAAGATGACACAACTTATAGCGGACTTTTTGGAAGAGAAAGAGACAACACGAATAAACGAGGATATTGAACTAACATACCGTATGAACTCAGCCTATGCAAAAAAAAATAAACTCGCCAGGGAGGTTCATGTGAAGTTTGCCAGAAAACGTTTACGAGAACTAATCTTGGAAAAAGCGTCACATAAACCTCTTACCTACCAAGATAAGGAAATAAAGATACTGAGAGATATCCCCTGGAGAATTAGAGAAAAAAGGAAAATCTACTCCAAATTAACAACAGGCCTGAATCGAAAAAAGATCAGATTTAAATGGCTGACACCAGAGGGGGTCCTTTTTAATCTTAACTCAAGATGGTATAAAATAAATTCGATTGACAAAATGGAAAATTTCATAAAAAAGAATGGACAGGAACTGGACATACAAACATTAGACAGTAGTGACTCGGAAGAGGAAGAGGAAGAAGAGGAAGAGGAGAAGGAAGAATCGGAAGAAGGAACAGAAGAGCAACCAATCACAGTCATAAAGAAGAAAAGCGGAAGGTCTCAGAGAAAAGATATGATCCCTCTCCAAGTTCGTACCAGACGATATGACAGAGATGACAGAACAAATAAACATGATGGATAACAAAAGGAATACGCAAACTAAATTAATATCAATCAACATTAACGGCCTTAATGGACCCCAGAAAAGGAAAAGGGTTTTCCACCAGTTGCTTAAGACTAGTCCACATATAGTTTGTATGCAAGAGACGCATATAAAAAAGAAACATCAAAAGTATTTAGAAAATAAAAAACTAGGAGAGATGTTTGCTTCATCAGATAAGATCAAGAAAAAGAAAGGGGTGGTAACATACGTTAGATCAGCTTTTGCTCCAGAATTAGTTCATGATTCCCAGGACGGCAGAATTCTGATTGTAAAAATTTTTAAATATAATAAAATTTTGCTGATTGTGAATATATATGCCCCAAATTGTGGACGAGACAAATTCTTTCAGCGTCTTAGAAACTTAGTGGTGAAACAAGAATATGATGACATCTGTGTGGTGGGGGATTTTAATGCCGTATACGATAGAATACTAGATAGGAAAAATCGAACAGCTAGGACGAAAAGAGGTTGTGAGTTACCTCTATCGTTCTTAAAACTAGCCGACGAAATAAATCTGGTAGACACGTGGAGGGTTTGTAACCCCAAAAAATCGGATTACACCTTTTACTCTGGCCGGCACAGATCATGGTCCCGTATTGACATGATCTGGTCAAGTATGGGGCTGCTATACAACCTCAAAGAGGTGGAGATTTTACCCTTGACATATGCGGACCACAATCCGATCTCGCTAACATTATTAGACACCCCCAAAACGACTCGGTGGAGACTGAATACATTTATGTTAACGAATGAACAACTGATCAAAAACACCAAAAATGAGATAAAGGAATTTTTAAAATTTAACATCAGACCCGAAACACAATTAACAACGGTGTGGGACGCTCTAAAAGCATTTGTAAGAGGGATTTTTATCCGCGAAACAATAAGAAAAAAAAGAAGGGATAGTCAAAAACTAATGCAGCTGAAAGTAAAAATTCAAGAGCAAGAAGGCAATTTAAAACTTAATCCAAGCTTTAAACACATAAAAGTAAAGATCTCCAAATTACAACATGAAATTAACTGTATATTAAGTGAGGAGATCGCAAAAAAGATTAAATACACTAAACAAAAGTATTTTGAATCGGCGAATAAGCCGACCCGTTGGCTGGCATTTAAACTAAAACAAGAAGAGAAGCGAAGGTTCATTAAATCTTTAAGAGACGAACAAGGTGAAAACAAACATAGAATAGACGATCTGAAAGAGATTATTAAGAATTTCTATGGTAACTTATACCAGAAGGAAGACATCAATGTAGAGAATATTCAAAACTTTTTAAAAAATAAGTTACACATAAAGAAACTGAATGAGGACCAAAAGAAAATCCTAAATCAAAAAATATCGTTGTCTGAGATAGTGGGAGCAATCAGAAGTCAAAAAAAAAATAAATCCCCTGGCCCCGACGGGTTACCAGCTGAATTTTATGTAACCTTTGAAGAGGAGCTTATCCCAGTATATAAACAGATCATAACGGACATACCAGAAAAAAAGGAAATTCCAGAATCTTGGAAATCAGCCTCAATTTCACTAATTCATAAGAAAGGCACTGATGAGAAAGAAATTAAGAATTATCGTCCCATTTCTCTACTTAATGTGGACTATAAGATCTATGCTAATATAATGGCCCATCGTATGAGGAAGGTGTTAGTCCAACTAATACACCCAGATCAGGTGGGGTTCCTCCCCAATCGACAATTAAAAAATAACATCAGAACCGTCCTGAATATCTTGGAGTATTGTGAGACTGATGTAAGCAAACAACTAGCTATAATATTTATAGACGCCGAAAAGGCGTTCGATAACATCAACTGGGACTTTATGATACAAAATCTGAAAGAAATGGACTGCGGACTGAACTTTAATAACATAATAGAAACAATATACCAAAAGCAAGAAGCAAGGCTAATAATTAATGCAGATTTGACTACAGCAATAGATATCTGCAAGGGTACCCGACAAGGGTGCCCTCTTTCGCCGCTTTTATTTATTCTGACAATGGAAGGCCTATGTGAAAATATCCGCAAAAATAACCAAATACATGGAATCAGAATTAAAAATCAAGAGTATAAAATTCAAGCCTACGCTGATGACATCGCAATCACCGTTCTAGACCCAATACAATCAGTTCCACCATTGCTAGAGGAGATTCAGGAGTTTGGGCAATTAGCGGGGTTTAAAATAAATAAATCAAAGAGAAAGATACTAACAAAAAATTGTGGCCCAGCTATGGAACAAAAGCTGCAGGAACGAACGGATTTTAGTATAGAAAAGACCATCAAATATTTAGGGATAAATATCACTAACAGGACTAGCTCACTGGTACAAGGAAATTATGATAATCTCCTGACTCAGATCCAAAAGGACTTAAAAAATTGGTCCAACCTACAACTGTCCCTTATGGGCAGAGTGGCAACGATTAAAATGGCTATATTACCCAGAGTACTTTTTCTCTTTCAAAACATCCCGGTACTTAATAATAATACCTTTGTTAAGAAATTAGATAAATTAACTCAAAACTTTATTTGGGAAGGCAAAAAGCCCAGAATAAAATCTTATTACCTACAAGAAAAAACAAAAAAAGGGGGCCTGGCGGTACCAATTTGGCGCCTTTACTATCAAGCGGCGGCATTGACATGGCTCCATGAATGGATATTGATCGGAAATCAAAGGATACTATGTCTGGAAGGCCACGACTTAATGGCCGGGTGACATTTCTTTCTAAGTGAGAAAACGATGAAATCTCATTCATATTTCCGGCAACATCGAATAAGGAGCAGTCTGATAAGAGTATGGAAAGAAATTGCGACAGTCCATTATGAAAAAATACCAAGATGGGTGGCCCCTTTGGAGGCAATCTCTTTACCAACCCTGATGACAGAAACTCGAGCATTGAGCTATGATGTCCTTTTAAATAAGGACAACGAATTAAAATCCCAGGAAACTTTACAATCAAATCAGATTAGATTATCTTGGTGGGAAAAAAATCAACTAATATCTAAATATAACAAAGACAGACAACTTGGTATTAATAAAAAACTTACAGATCTAGATAAAATACTATTGGGCCCAAGTACAAAAATGATAGGCAAAATATACTCTTTTCTACTAGATAATAGACCTCAAGATAAGGACAAGAAAACAGCTAGATCTATTAGCTCCTGAATGAAGGTGCACTGAGGTACATCTGGAAAGCAATTGCATAGACTTCTGCCTCCCCGGCTCATTCTCTGTCCAGAGGGAGGGAAACTGTTAAAACACAAGAAGGGGAGGTTTTACTCATCTCAAACCTGCCAGGAAAAAATGCATTTCACACCTCCCTAAACACAAAATAGCACAAAAGTGTTAAAAATGTACTACGTCTGCAAGGGGAAATTGCAGGGTAGCACTTTCTGGTAATTTCTCTTAATTATATGGTAAAAATGTTTGACAAAAGCAGATACACAGTGTCCAGAAAATTACTTAAAGCATCCTTTTTCAGAAAACCTTCAAAGGGGATTCCTTCTAAAGTTGTGTTTCACAGCACTAACTTGCAAGGGTTTTCTTTTCCCCCCTTAGTTACTGGAGTTTTTGCAATGTAGGCATGAAAGCAAATGTCTAAATTCTAGAAACTGAGCATTAATGAAATTTATTTAAATGAATGGCATCTGGACACAACAAGTGTAAAGGATATTATTGCCTTTGTTTTGCTGGGATTTAGATTAGGGGAAAGCAGCAGTCAACTCCAGGCCTGAATGCTTCCATCTGAAGGCCAGTCTAGTCCACCGACAGCTCCTGAAGACAAAATGATATTTGAGCAATGAGTTATATCCACGGTCATGGGACTGCTCAGCAGTCCACCTGGGATGACTCAGCCCCCTCAACCGTCCACCATCCCCTCTCCACTCTGGCCCTCAAATGCTAACCCCGTATCTTCAGCATCATATGTCACACCTGATTACATCAGATGCAAGACAACAAGCTGCAGCAAGTCTTTGCACAGTTAGGCCCTAATTGCAAATACTTGAACACATGAAACTGCCTTATACCAAGTCAAGCTATTGGTCTACCAAGGTTAATATAGTCTACTCTGATAGTAGCTCTCCAAGGTCTCAGATCCTTCATATCACCTCCTACCTGATCCTTTTGACTGGAGATGCCAGAGACTGTACCTGGGACCTCCTGCATGCAAAAATGATGCTCTCCCCCTGAGCCACAGCCCCTCCCTCTAATTAAATGTAAATCAGTGGAGTAACTTAACTCACAATAAAGAGTTGCAAGTTGACATGATCATCCATTCCTAAGCAGAGATGCAGCCTTCTACGTCCATTGACTTCAAGGGACCTTGAAGGGTATAAACTTTGCTTAGGATAGCACTGTAAGGAAGACAGGCATAGTTGCAACATCCTGCAAAAACTAGTGCATGTACATTAAATATTCCATCATTCTGAAGGTGAATCTTTATCCCTCGACAGCAATACAGACACATTAGAAAGCATGTTCGCGGGCTATGATCCACAAAAGCCAATAAAATACTATTCTTCCTTTCAGTAATCTACAATGTTTTTAAAAGCAGTTTGTTGTGTTGCCCAGGTACCTGTTGTTTAAAGCACAGGTAGGGGTGGGAATCAAAACCTCCATTAGGAACCTCGAAGTCCTTGGTCATTTTATTGCACTTCAGCAGTTGCTGGAGTATCCCATGATTCCTGCCAGCTGTCCTAGAAACAGCAGAAATTACGACAACTGTTTTTCCCACAATTATTGCCAGTCTCTTATAGTAATGGCAGTATATTAGGGCCTAACAGAGATCCTGTCAGGAGTTGCACTAGGTAAGAGAAAGGAAAAAGGGCGGCGGGGGGGGGCAGATGCTAGGATTTGGGGCGTCAAGACATCCTCATGTTCTTTTGACATCACTGGGAGTGCATGAGCACAAAATGGTTCCTTATTATTTTGAGCCTCATGTAAACTGACCCCGATTCCTTAGAGGAAGGTCCCTTTCTAACTCAAGATGAAGGGCTGTTTCCACATCTTTACTTGGGGAAAATCATTTGTTAAGGGGAGAAATACCATTTGACTCTCAGTGGCAGGGATCTTGCAAATGTAAATTGTTTTCCTCAGCTTTAGAATACTAAATCTTTTTTTTTCAATTATAATATAATCCCTTATAACTCAGAGAGGGCAGCATTGATTAACCGGGACTGGCAATGTTAAAGTTCTATGCACAGTGGCAGAATTTAATGTATACCCAATGAAGCCATTAAGAGCAGTAGTAAAATGCCCTTGTCGTACACTTCAGAAAGCTTTTGGTTCATTAGAATTCTTGCACTTGCCAAGGAAAAATGAAGGGTCAGAAATAACCAAGTGTAGCAGTTAAGTCTGAAAGCAATTGTACAAATCATGATGAAATGCTTGGAAGATTTCTTTCAAAACAGCTCTTAAATACACAGCAGATATTTATACCTGTAACCCCTGCTGTGGTGCCCTTTTTAAATGTGAAGGCTAATTCAAATGTACAATTTAGTGAAATTTTTGTAGTGAGAATAGGAATAATGAGAGTTGATGGAAGCCCTGCTCTTAACTGACCATATTTCTCAAAGGTTATTAAATATTTCAAAGCCCGGCACAGAGATTTCAAGGCTTTTTTGCTCATTAGAATCCACTCAAGCTGGGCAAAGCAAACTTATTTCCACAATATACTAGTTGTAGTTTCTGCAGGTTCATGCTTTTAGGAATCCTAAGTATTAACATTTGTTCTTTTACTGGGAGCACGTGTTCATGAAGCACTGAAAAAAATCAATTACTTTACACATTTTCTTGAAACTGTTCTAAAATCACAGCAGGATATTTCTATTATGAATGGACTATTTTCTACACCATTTGACACAGGATTCTGCTGTACAAATTAAGCATCTGGTTATGATGCAGCAAAACTAAACACTTTTAAGACTCATTGATGTAAGAGGAGAGTTGACCCCATGTATTTAGATCAGGAATCACCAACCTCATAGAACCTGTGGACAGTTTCGGGATTTTGAGCAGAGGGAGAGAATACCACAATAAAATGGCTGTCAGAAGCACAAAATGTTGGGAGGTTTCACAAAATGTTGTTTCAAGCTATGCATCCTCCTATGATGGAGGCTGCTGTTTCCAAATGGGTGCTCTCTGCAGATACAGTGATAACTCCAGGGCTCTGTTGAAGCACCAACTATTCCAACGAAATGGAGAAAAGCCTTGACTGGCATTTTGTTTTGGGAAGAGATACATTAGAGAAGAAGCAAGTAGGCACCAAAAAACACATTGGCAGGTGTCATGGCACCTCAGGCACTATCTTGGGGCTCAACTGTGCATCTCTGTGATTGTCTTTGGAGGTGAACGCAGATAGCTGACCAAAAGTACATGCACGATGGGCATGCTGCCAAAAAAGGAACATCTTCAAATAAAATTCTCCTATTACTTGCCATAATGTCTAGATGTAACCACTGTGTCACATTAGCATTAATATGTTATGAATTTACTCACCTCCACTAGCAGCAGAGAGTAGGCAAACTTGCCATGAAGATCCTCAGTTGTGAACATTTTGGTGCAAAAGTTGATGACATCACAGAACCAGGATGAAAGCAGGAAGACTTGCTCTCATCCTGAGTAGCCTACATAATGTTATATTAGCCAAATCCAATTCACAGTACTATCATGTGTCCAACCATATTTTGCTACATGATGTCACAAAGCTCATTTAGAATGAAGTGTCTGTATTCCCTGTCCTCATTTGAATGCCACCATCTCTGTTCATAGGCTTGTCCCTGGGGGGAAAAATCACTGATAAGGGGTGTTTTTAACATTTTTTTTAACATTTGTAATCATCAGCTAGTTTTTTCACCCATCTTTTCTTTGTAATCTGGATATCAAGTATGAATAGGTACTGTGCTTTGTTTTTTACTAACAAAACTGATGTCATTATCTTGTCTTGCTGACAACTTCATTTTCCAGAAACTAGAGAGGGAAACAAGGGGATCTGCTATCTTGGACTTGATTCTTATCAACAGGGAAGAACTGGTTGACAAGGTGAAAGTAGTGAGCACCCTGAGTAGGAGTGACCATGTAATTTTGGAATTTACAGTCTTGGGGAAGGTAAAGGCTGCATGTAGTCAGACATATAGGTTGGACTTCAGGAAAGCAGATTTTGACAAAGTTATGCTGGGTAGAATCCCATGGTCAGAAATACTTAAGGAGAAGGGAGTTCAAGAGGGATGGGAGTTTCTTAAAAGTGAAATACTGAAGGCACGATCACAAATGATTCCTGTGAGAAGAAAAAGTGGGAGGAGCCTAAAGAAGCCAAGGTGGCTCCACAAACAGCTTTCTAAAGACTTGAGAAATAAAAAAGATTCGTTTAGAAAGTGGAAGGAGGATCCTTGGTTATAAGGATTAATATAAACAAATGAATATAGGGATGAATATAAACATATAACCAATGCTTGCAGAGAGAGAGTAAGGAAAGCTAAAGTTCAGAATGAGCTTAAGCTAGCGAGAAATGCTAAAAACAACAAAAAAAGGGTTCTTTTCTTATGTTCAAAGTCAGAAAAAGAGCAAGGACATGGTAGGCCCATTGCAGGGACAGGAAAGGGAAATTGTAACAGGTGATGAAGAGAGGGTAGAACTGCTCAATTCCTACTTTTCCTCAGTCTTCTCACGCAAGGGAAACGGTGCTCAGCATAGCAAAAACAGAACACATGATGAGGGAAGGGAGATGCAGCCTAGGATCGGCATAGGGGTAGTACATAGACACCTAGTTTATTTAAATGAAACTAAGTCCTCGGGGCCAGATGAACTGCATCCAAGAGTACTAAAAGAACTCACGGATGTAATTTCTGAGCTTCTGTCCATTATTTTTTAGAATTCTCGGAGAACAGGTGAGGTGCCAGAAAACTGAAGGCAGGCAAATGTTGTCCCCATCTTCAAGAAGGGGGAAAAGGAGCATCTGGGTAACTACAGACCCGTCACAACGTCTATACCTGGGAAAGTTTTAGAACAAATCATCAGACAGTCCTTAAACATCTAGTAAGGACGGCTGTGATTACTAAGAGTCAGAATGGGTTTCTCAAGAACAAGTCATGTCAGACTAAACTTATCTCTTTTTTTGAGAAAGTTACTACCTTGCTAGATCAGGGGATGCTGTAGACATAGTTTATCTTGATTTCAGTAAGGCTTTTGATAAGGTTCCACATAATATTCTTGTTGAAAATCTGGTCAAATGTGGTTTGGATCCTATGACTGTTAGGTGGATCTGTAACTGGTTGACAGATTGCACCCAAAGAGTGCTTGTGAATGGTTCCTCATCCTCTTGGAGAGGAGTAACAAGTGGAGCCTCAAGGATCTGTCCTGGGACCTGTTTTGTTCAAAATCTTCATCAATTATTTGGATGAAGGAATAGAGGGAATGCTTATTAAATTTGCAGATGATACTAAATTGGGAGGGGTAGCAAATATGGTAGGGGATGGGGGAGACTTAGCAGTAGTATGTGTGAAAAGGATCTAGGGGTCTTAGGAGACCATGCACTGAACATGAGTCAGCAGTGTGATGCGGTAGCTGAAAAAAAATGCAATTTTGGGCTATATCAACAGAAGAATAGTGTCCAGATCACATGAAATAATGGTATCCATTTACTCTGCTTTGGTTAGACCTCACCTAGAGTGTTGTGTTCAGTTTTGGGCACCATAATTTAAGAATGATATAGACAAGCTGGAATGTGTCTAGAAGAGGGCAATGAAGATGGTGAGGGGTCTGGAGACCAAGTCCTATGAGGAAAGGTTGAAGGAGCTGGGTATGTTTAGCTTGGAGAGGAAACAACTGAGAGGTGATATGATAACCATCTTCAAGTCCTTGAAAGGCTATCATATAGAGGATGGTATGGAATTGTTTTCTGTTGCCCCAAAAGGTTGGACCAGAACCAATGGGTTGAAATTAAACCAGAAGAGTTTTCGGCTAAACATTAGGAAGAACTTCCTGACAAGTAGAGTGGTTCCTCAGTAGATCAGGCTTCCTTGGGAGGTGGTGGGCTCTCCTTCTTTGGAGGTTTTCAAACAGAGGCTAGATGGCCATCTGACAGCAATGCTGATTGTGTGAACTTAAGCAGATCATGAGAGGGAGGGCAGGAAGGGCTGCATCAGTGCTTAGTTCTTGTGGCCCTTTCTTACACACCCAGGAAAATGCTGATTGCCACTTTGGGGTCAGGAAGCAATTTTTCTCCAGGCCAGTTTGGCCAGGGATCCTGGAGGGTTTTTTGTCATCTTCTGGACATGGAACAGCAGTCAGTGGGGGTGTGGAGGAAGAGGTATTTGTGAATTTCCTGCATTGTGCAGGGGGTTGGACTAGATGACCCTGGAAGTCACTTCCAACTCTATGAATCTATGATGACAATGTGCATGTCACAGCAAGGCTAGTCTGCTATGGGGAGTCTCGGTACAAGTGAGATAACATACCATCAACTCACCCTTCCCCCCCCCTTGCACACATTTGGCATAATGTTTGAAAGACAGCAGGATTCACCATTCATGTATTCACATGGGTTTTGTATGAAATAGAGGAAGGAGGTCATAAAAGAATTGTGTTCTGCTTTCTCCACTGTTGCTAGGCATTCTTCCCATTGAGAAATGGGAGATCACTCCTGAAACCATTGCCTCTCCCATTTCCCAATGGAACAAGTGATCCAGCAGCTGTGGAGAACAACTCTCACTCCTTTAAGTTCTGCAGGCCCTGGTGAAGCTCAAAAAAACACAAGGAAGTCATGTTCAGCTCTCTCCAGTCCAAGGAGGGACTGGAGAGTACAAAGTATGGTTCTCTTGCACTGCTATTGGTCATTCAGAAATGACCATGGTGCTGCTGGCATGCTGAGAAGCAATAGCAAAGGAGGAGAAGCAACAGCAAAGGAGAAGCAATAGCAAAGGAGGAGATCCACATATGTGGGTCTGCTACTGGTGTGTGTCATTTTTGCCTGATATTACATCATAATTAGAGTTGCCAGGAATCAAACTTAGAATTGTCATCATTGCCAAGCGTGGGATCTACCAATGAATTCTGCCCCATGCCTTAGCAAAGGCTCCCAGGGTGTATCTAATGAATGGAGGAAACTAGCTTTGGCTCTGTTGTGAAAACTGTGTTTCTGATGTTATTTCCAAAGGAGAGAGAGACAGACAAATGAAAACATCTGCTAAGAGAGTAAATATTCCTCACTTCCTCCTCTAGCCTCCACTGGGGAGCAGTGTTTTTGGCATCTGTGCACTCAGGCTATCTGGACTTCAGGCTGGAAAGCCACTGCTCTAAAAGCCATCAGCCGTGCTGTTTTCATCTCTCATAAAAAGCACAGCAGCATCTCTGCACTTCGGTGAGTCATGTTAATGCTATGCTAAGAAAGTCAGTATACAGCAACTCTTCCAGAAACAAGGAAGGAAGGAAGGAGGAGGTTGTGTAACAGCATAGAATCTACTCTGCTGTCAGAAACCCAAATGCACCTGGAGGCAGGAGGGGACACGGAAAATGTGATAAAGCACTGGTCTAAAGCATTTTCCATCCTTAGCATATTGACACTATTTATTGTTTCTGTCTAGGGATGGTCACAGACAAAAAAAATGGAGATTTATATAGGTTTGTGATTTGTGGATTTTATGGACCATGAATTTTCAGGAACTTTTCCATTTAACAAACTGGTTTGTGGTTCGTGAGGTTCATGACTGGAATGCACTAGAATGGCTCCCCGGGGGCTAGAGATGCCAAAATGCAGTGAGTCTCCAGCTGACTCTATCTGCCCTCCAAAGTTGGTGAAGATTGGATTTAGGCATGCTGAGTTACAGTCCCCAAAGCAGTTGCCCCCAGGAAAGTGCTCTCTGGGGAAATAAATTACAGCCAACCCTTCTCCTCTGGCCCAGGAGGTGGTCACCCACCCACCTGCTTACTGGGGACATTGTTCCTGTAGATGGACATGATAACCTTGGGTGTGGTCAAACAAGCTCACTCATTTGGGCAGAGGTTTGGATGGGTGGATATTGTCCCATGAGGTAGTTGTTGTGCTGAGAGGTAGATCTTGGTTCATGAGGTGGGTGTGTTGTGCTATGAAGTAGATGTCAGTCCATTGTCAGGTCTCCCAGTTAAGACACTCTCTACAACACACTTAAGCAGTGGTATTTTATTGAGATATGCTTACTTCAAGAAACAGGCTGTGTGTCAGAACTAATCAAAAGGTGCAAAAAAGCCTCTATTATAGCAAATACAGACTACACCCCACATCTCACGCATATGTCATCATTCAGCCCCTAGGTTACTATGGCAACCCTGACAGGTATCTACATCCTAGCCTGGCAAAGAGGACTCCAAGGCCAGCTCCCTTGGGAACCAGCGTTGAGGCACAGCTTAAGGAAAGTTATGGCTTCTAAAAGCATCCACTCAAAACATCCATGCACTCACCTCAGGAATTCCCTCCCCCCATAACCATGCAAGCAGTGAAGTGGAACAAGGTGAAACAAAACTAAAGCTTGACATCCGTGAGGTAGGTGTTGTGCTATGAGGTAGAACTGGGTTTGTGAGGTAGGTGTTGTACTTGGAGGCAGATCTGGGTTCATGAGGTAGATGTCGTGTTTGATTACAATACAGGTGCAAACACCGGACCCAATCTCTGTACTCTGTAATATGTGAATTGTTATCTGAGGCTGCAGGCAGGAGATCAAGTATTCAAAAGATTCTCCCCCCCCCTCCAAAAAAGTACTTTGTACACATACAAAACTAAAGATGCCATGGGGATAGTTCTGGACTAGCCATTTCTAGAACATATTAATTTTGCTCCCAATTTTGTAAGTGACGGAACATCTAAAGACAGCTTTCCCTGGGACGTTATATTGATTGTGGAATGCCCTCTCAGCATGGTTGACTTACTTACTAGTAGGGATGCACAATTAAGATTCACAAATATTTGGAAGCATAAAATAATGCTCTATTCAGAATAGTTACAAATAATTCTGAAGCCAAATTTTATAGTACCTCATATTCGGAATAATTCCTAATATTCAAAGTCCCATTGACTCCCGTAGAAAGCAGACTAGGCTGCCTACAAGAGGCGGGAAATGAAACCTTACTCCTCAGACAGTGCGGACTGGCTTATTGAAAAAGAAAACTGAAACATTCCTCAGACATCCTGGGACAAGGGTAGTGGGGGCAAAGAGCTCCGTGTCCTCTGATTGGTGTTGCTATGGTCTTGTCAAGGCAGGGCGAATGGCGTGAGAGCAAAGATTGTGAGGGATGTCTCTCAGCACTTATGGAATCCTAGAACAGGCACAGACACTAGAAGTTACTTTCACACTGATCCTTTCCAACTGAAAAATGGGCATTACTGCTGATATAATTCCCCTACAGCTCCCTGACCATTTATTCTGCATCCTGAAACAGTCTTCTCCTGTATTACTTTCTACCAGGGGTCATTTCCTGCAGGAGCGCACAGGAGCTCTCCAGCCCAAAACAGTCCAGTGGCACTTTTAAGACCAAGTTTTATTCAGGTACAAGCTCTCCCTCCTCTGCAAGGACAGATGTGCACATTCCTCCCTCCCTAATAGCTAGCAATCCACAACAGTCCAGTGGCGCCTGAGTGGTGGGTGTTGCCTTCTGACACACTTCCAGTGATGTCAGGGGGTGTGGCATATGCAAATAAGTTATGCTAATGAGCTTCTGCACCTCTTTTTCTATGAAATGACCCCTGCTTTCTCCATTTGATTCCCTCTCTACTTTAGTGTATTATTAGGAATAAAAGAGATTAACTAGAGTGTAGATTATTAGGGTCCCTCACCCGGATGGCGCAGGCTGGCCCGATCTCATCAGATCTCGGAAGCCAAGCAGGCTTGGCCCAGGTTAGTATTTGGATGGAAAACCACCCTAAAGTTCAGGGTCACTACACAGAAGCAGGCAATGGCAAACCGCCTCTGAATGTCTCCTGCCTTAGAAATCCAATGTTGTTGCTCAGTCGCACGTTGCCCTAAATCAGCTGTGACTTGACTTCACTTTCCACCACCAGATTATTAGAGGAATTGTACATTAAGTTTATGTCCCTTTGGGGGCATATCAGAAATAAGGATAAGGTTTGTTAGATGGATATCAATAGATTTAAATTAGAGTTGGATAATAGATTTTGACTGTATATGTGGTTGTATGGTTTTCGTTTTCTTTTTTGGGCAGGGTCTGTGTTCTCCTGTAGCAGATATTGTGCGAAATGTGGTCATGGTGGAGGAAGCTGAGGTACCCTTTGAGTAAGAGAGAATGGCACACTCCAGTCCCCAGTACAGGATATGTCATGCTTTATTTGGCTGCCTGCTCCTGCCATTCCTTTCCTTATGCCAATTCATACCTCAGGATTGTCCTCACTTATTCAAGTGAACTGTGCCTAATGATGTTGGGGTAGTTCCCATCCACCCACCACTCCCCAGCACCAGCCACTCCACATACAATACCCAATGTTGCCCTGTTCATGCTGAGGGAAACCTTGAAAAAAGTTATTTGCCTTTTCATGTTTTTTTTAAAAAGTGGAAAGTGGCTTTTTCTATTTAATTTAAAAGAGTTCCAGGTATTCGGACACTCTGGATTTTCTAAATTTTGAATTCAGATTTTGGGGATACTACACATGCCTAGTTATTAACTTGATAATCTTGAGTCACCAGATTAAAACTACTATGCTTTTATATTATGTGATTTTTACTGGCCTATGCCCTTACTATTTTAAAAGGTTTTACTAGGTTGGATTATGACATTCTATTCTAGAGGCACCAACACATTCCTCTGGTGCAAACTATGGCTGTGCAAAAAGATTAGTATTTTTTGGGTTCAGGTTTATTGAACCCGAAAAAATATTGGTATTTTCCGATATTCCTGAATCATACTGATATTTGGATTTGGGAAGTATTTGGGAAACCTGAATTATTCAGCTTTAAATGGTGGCTCAGAGGTTAAGACTCTGAATTGCAGACCGGAAGGTCTGTAGGTTGGCAGTTCGAGACCCTAGTGCAGCGTGACAGAGTGAGCTCCTGTCTCTGGTCCCAGCTCCTGCCAACCTAGCAGTTTGAAAGAAAGAAATTGCAAGTAGATAAATAGGTACCGCTTCGGTGGGAAGGTAACAGTGTTCTGTGCACCTCGGTGTTTAGTCATGCTGGCCACATGACCACGGAAACGTCTTTAGGACAGCGCTGGCTCTTCGGCTTGGAAACGGAGATGAGCACTGTCCCCTAGAGTCAGATTCGACTGGCTTTCAAGCAAGGGAAACCTTTACCTTTACTAGCAGCCGTTTCACCACTCCATTTTGCTCCCCTCCCCCCGATTTCACTGCTCCCTGCCATTTAAACCAAACAGCTAGCAGGTGGACCCATCAATCAGCTGTTTGGTTTAAATGGCCATAATGGCTCGCAGCCATTCAGACCAAACAGTGTGGTTGATCATCCCATCAGCTGTTCAGTCTAAATGGCCACAAGCCACTTCAAACCTCCCTTTCCATCCCATTCATTTGGAAGCTGGAGAGAAAGAATGGGAGGTCTGAAATGGCTTCAGCCATTTAACCCTCCCTTTAGCTGCCCCCAACGTCCAAGCAGGCTGCAGAGAAACAAACTGGTTAAATGGCTTTCAGGCATTTCTACCTGACAGGCTGAAATGCCTGAGAACCATTAAACTGGTTAGTTTTACTCCCTTCCATGTGGAAACAGATGGGAGTGAAACTGACCAGTTTTAATGTCTGTTAGACACTGAAGCGCTCACCTGGAAGTAGGTGAATTTCACACCATTTAGTTAACCCGAATAAAAGCCCATTTTTGGCTTGTATTCGGGCCAGCTCTAGCAGTACCAGAATCAAATTAGAGAATCTTTCAGCTGAATAAATACCCGAAAAATACTGATAAGGTGTTTTTCAGGTATTTATTCGACTTGGTATATACTGAGCACACACCCCTAGTGCGAACAGCCTTCCATCAACCAAAGAATTCTAGTACTGGAGGAATTTGTTGATGGAACATAATGGTAGGATCTAACACATTGTTTTTACTACTGGCTTTTAATCCCTCTCAAATGTATTTTTTAAATATTGTTGCTTTCTTATTGACAGTGAGAATTATTTCTCTAGGCCCTCTGATAATATGTACATTTTGTTAGTAGAGCAATCTTCAAAATACCATTAAACCAATCATATTGATGGATGTTCTGAATTTTTCCAGTATGCTGCTAAAGCCATTTTAACAGCAATAAACAAATTTAATGCTAACTCCATATCCAGCCATTCTACAGCCTTTTTAAAATTGCTAAATAAAATCACTTTTGACAGAAAAGATCTTTCTTATTTTACTTGCTCTATCCAAATTCAGTACTGAAGGCTTGACTCAAAAGATGTTTTACACATCAACATTCTGTTAACAAACCCAACAACATTCTACTCCCTGCCCAAATCTTAACCTTGGAACACCCCCCAAAAAAAAATATTGGATTGTCATCAAAGGAGCCTGCATCAGTGCAATTCTAAACAGTGTTACACCCTCCTATGTAAGTTAAAATCAACAGGCTTAGAGTAATAAGCCAATTTATAAGGGGGCAGATACCATTCAAATTGACCCTTACATCTGTAGTAACCAGTTTTGGAATGCACCTCTCCAGAGCCAATCATATCAAGCATCTTGAATGGAAAAGTAGCCAAAAATATTACCCATGCAATAACTAGAATAGGGACAATTGTATGCAGGGGTTTTGATAATTGGCTGTAGATATGAGAAACACAATCCAAGAAGTACAATGATATAAAGTTAGTCTTCTCTACGTAAAGATTTTGCAGTATTGCAGCCGTGTAGCCAGAATTTTTTGATTGGTGGAGCATGGAGAAATTTTGGGGGGCAGCAGCGGAGGGGGAAGGGTGCCCACACACCTTCCCTGAATTCCAAGCAGCAATTTCGACACTTGGAGTTCAGGAATGGTCAGCCCCTGCTTTAAAAAAAAAATGCCACTTGGAGTTCAGGGAAGGCGTGTGGCTGCCTCCCTCCCTCCCTTCCTGCAAGATTTAATGGGCCCTCCAGCTGATCGGTGGGCCACATGCTCCTGCTAATCTGCTGGAGGGCCCTTTTAATGTCACAGAAGGGGAGGGAGGGGAGGGAGAGGAGCAGCAGCTGTTGTGAGGCATGCCTCACATTTGAGGGGGCAGAGCCCCAAAATGCCCCACTGTAGCTATGGGCCTGATCGTAACTATGCACAAGAAGCATCACACATACAAAAACCTCCTAGGGTTGTGGAAATAGCAAATGTGCTCACTGAAACTTCTGAGTTATCTTAAAACTTGCACTTAATTACCTGGCCCTATCGTATATTCAGGTGCTGCACACTTACAAACCTCCTGGAGGACAGAATTCTGTCCAGTTTCCATCCTGTTATTTCCAATAATTTTATCCCATTTCATAGCTGTCTGTCACAGGCTAGTTCTTGAAGACTATACATAGGCAATGCCAATGGAAGTAAAAGAGGAAGACAGTGTCAACTGTAAGAAATGTGTCCAATTTCACAAGCTATTTTTTCATGCTAGCAAACAAAATCATTTTATCTCATCAGATCTCGGAAGCCAAGCAGGCTTGGCCCAGGTTAGTATTTGGATGGAAAACCACCCTAAAGTTCAGGGTCACTACACAGAAGCAGGCAATGGCAAACCGCCTCTGAATGTCTCCTGCCTTAGAAATCCAATGTTGTTGCTCAGTCGCACGTTGCCCTAAATCAGCTGTGACTTGACTTCACTTTCCACCACCAGATTATTAGAGGAATTGTACATTAAGTTTATGTCCCTTTGGGGGCATATCAGAAATAAGGATAAGGTTTGTTAGATGGATATCAATAGATTTAAATTAGAGTTGGATAATAGATTTTGACTGTATATGTGGTTGTATGGTTTTCGTTTTCTTTTTTGGGCAGGGTCTGTGTTCTCCTGTAGCAGATATTGTGCGAAATGTGGTCATGGTGGAGGAAGCTGAGCAAGAAATAAGGATAAGGTTTGTTAGATGGATATCAATAGATTTAAATTAGAGTTGGATAATAGATTTTGACTGTATATGTGGTTGTATGGTTTTCGTTTTCTTTTTTGGGCAGGGTCTGTGTTCTCCTGTAGCAGATATTGTGCGAAATGTGGTCATGGTGGAGGAAGCTGAGGTACCCTTTGAGTAAGAGAGAATGGCACACTCCAGTCCCCAGTACAGGATATGTCATGCTTTATTTGGCTGCCTGCTCCTGCCATTCCTTTCCTTATGCCAATTCATACCTCAGGATTGTCCTCACTTATTCAAGTGAACTGTGCCTAATGATGTTGGGGTAGTTCCCATCCACCCACCACTCCCCAGCACCAGCCACTCCACATACAATACCCAATGTTGCCCTGTTCATGCTGAGGGAAACCTTGAAAAAAGTTATTTGCCTTTTCATGTTTTTTTTAAAAAGTGGAAAGTGGCTTTTTCTATTTAATTTAAAAGAGTTCCAGGTATTCGGACACTCTGGATTTTCTAAATTTTGAATTCAGATTTTGGGGATACTACACATGCCTAGTTATTAACTTGATAATCTTGAGTCACCAGATTAAAACTACTATGCTTTTATATTATGTGATTTTTACTGGCCTATGCCCTTACTATTTTAAAAGGTTTTACTAGGTTGGATTATGTCATTCTATTCTAGAGGCACCAACACATTCCTCTGGTGCAAACTATGGCTGTGCAAAAAGATTAGTATTTTTTGGGTTCAGGTTTATTGAACCCGAAAAAATATTGGTATTTGCCGATATTCCTGAATCATACTGATATTTGGATTTGGGAAGTATTTGGGAAACCTGAATTATTCAGCTTTAAATGGTGGCTCAGAGGTTAAGACTCTGAATTGCAGACCAGAAGGTCTGTAGGTTGGCAGTTCGAGACCCTAGTGCAGCGTGACAGAGTGAGCTCCTGTCTCTGGTCCCAGCTCCTGCCAACCTAGCAGTTTGAAAGAAAGAAATTGCAAGTAGATAAATAGGTACCGCTTCGGTGGGAAGGTAACAGTGTTCTGTGCACCTCGGTGTTTAGTCATGCTGGCCACATGACCACGGAAACGTCTTTAGGACAGCGCTGGCTCTTCGGCTTGGAAACGGAGATGAGCACTGTCCCCTAGAGTCAGATTCGACTGGCTTTCAAGCAAGGGAAACCTTTACCTTTACCTTTACTAGCAGCCATTTCACCACTCCATTTTGCTCCCCTCCCCCCGATTTCACTGCTCCCTGCCATTTAAACCAAACAGCTAGCAGGTGGACCCACCAATCAGCTGTTCGGTTTAAATGGCCATAATGGCTTGCAGCCATTCAGACCAAACAGTGTGGTTGATCATCCCATCAGCTGTTCAGTCTAAATGGCCACAAGCCACTTCAAACCTCCCTTTCCATCCCATTCATTTGGAAGCTGGAGAGAAAGAATGGGAGGTCTGAAATGGCTTCAGCCATTTAACCCTCCCTTTAGCTGCCCCCAACGTCCAAGCAGGCTGCAGAGAAACAAACTGGTTAAATGGCTTTCAGGCATTTCTACCTGACAGGCTGAAATGCCTGAGAACCATTAAACTGGTTAGTTTTACTCCCTTCCATGTGGAAACAGATGGGAGTGAAACTGACCAGTTTTAATGTCTGTTAGACACTGAAGCGCTCACCTGGAAGTAGGTGAATTTCACACCATTTAGTTAACCCGAATAAAAGCCCATTTTTGGCTTGTATTCGGGCCAGCTCTAGCAGTACCAGAATCAAATTAGAGAATCTTTCAGCTGAATAAATACCCGAAAAATACTGATAAGGTGTTTTTCAGGTATTTATTCGACTTGGTATATACTGAGCACACACCCCTAGTGCGAACAGCCTTCCATCAACCAAAGAATTCTAGTACTGGAGGAATTTGTTGATGGAACATAATGGTAGGATCTAACACATTGTTTTTACTACTGGCTTTTAATCCCTCTCAAATGTATTTTTTAAATATTGTTGCTTTCTTATTGACAGTGAGAATTATTTCTCTAGGCCCTCTGATAATATGTACATTTTGTTAGTAGAGCAATCTTCAAAATACCATTAAACCAATCATATTGATGGATGTTCTGAATTTTTCCAGTATGCTGCTAAAGCCATTTTAACAGCAATAAACAAATTTAATGCTAACTCCATATCCAGCCATTCTACAGCCTTTTTAAAATTGCTAAATAAAATCACTTTTGACAGAAAAGATCTTTCTTATTTTACTTGCTCTATCCAAATTCAGTACTGAAGGCTTGACTCAAAAGATGTTTTACACATCAACATTCTGTTAACAAACCCAACAACATTGTACTCCCTGCCCAAATCTTAACCTTGGAACACCCCCCAAAAAAAAATATTGGATTGTCATCAAAGGAGCCTGCATCAGTGCAATTCTAAACAGTGTTACACCCTCCTATGTAAGTTAAAATCAACAGGCTTAGAGTAATAAGCCAATTTATAAGGGGGCAGATACCATTCAAATTGACCCTTACATCTGTAGTAACCAGTTTTGGAATGCACCTCTCCAGAGCCAATCATATCAAGCATCTTGAATGGAAAAGTAGCCAAAAATATTACCCATGCAATAACTAGAATAGGGACAATTGTATGCAGGGGTTTTGATAATTGGCTGTAGATATGAGAAACACAATCCAAGAAGTACAATGATATAAAGTTAGTCTTCTCTACGTAAAGATTTTGCAGTATTGCAGCCGTGTAGCCAGAATTTTTTGATTGGTGGAGCATGGAGAAATTTTGTGGGGCAGCAGCGGAGGGGGAAGGGTGCCCACACACCTTCCCTGAATTCCAAGCAGCAATTTCGACACTTGGAGTTCAGGAATGGGCAGCCCCTGCTTGAAAAAAAAAATGCCACTTGGAGTTCAGGGAAGGCGTGTGGCTGCCTCCCTCCCTCCCTTCCTGCAAGATTTAATGGGCCCTCCAGCTGATCGGTGGGCCACATGCTCCTGCTAATCTGCTGGAGGGCCCTTTTAATGTCACAGAAGGGGAGGGAGGGGAGGGAGAGGAGCAGCAGCTGTTGTGAGGCATGCCTCACATTTGAGGGGGCAGAGCCCCAAAATGCCCCACTGTAGCTATGGGCCTGATCGTAACTATGCACAAGAAGCATCACACATACAAAAACCTCCTAGGGTTGTGGAAATAGCAAATGTGCTCACTGAAACTTCTGAGTTATCTTAAAACTTGCACTTAATTACCTGGCCCTATCGTATATTCAGGTGCTGCACACTTACAAACCTCCTGGAGGACAGAATTCTGTCCAGTTTCCATCCTGTTATTTCCAATAATTTTATCCCATTTCATAGCTGTCTGTCACAGGCTAGTTCTTGAAGACTATACATAGGCAATGCCAATGGAAGTAAAAGAGGAAGACAGTGTCAACTGTAAGAAATGTGTCCAATTTCACAAGCTATTTTTTCATGCTAGCAAACAAAATCATTTTACACTACCCAAATAGGATAAAAAAAAACACTGAAATAATTTGACCATTTGTATTGGGAAAATGAACACAAAAAAATGGAAATAAAATTTTACGAGTATCACAAACATATTCACTGCTGCATGATTTCGACATCTGTATTTCATTGAGATACAAGCCTGACTCTATATATGTCTATCAAGAAGCCTGTACAGACTTGTCAATGCTCAGCGCTACTCAGTATTGTACTCTGCTGTCTCCCCGGACGCTCCTTGTCTTCTGTTTTCAACAAAACCTTTCCTAGCCTCTCATGTGTCCTATACCTCCTTCAATATATTTGCTACTGTGAATTCAAAAGAGTTGCTTTATGGCTACATTATTTATGTTTGCAATCTATCAATAGCCTGCAGCAAGTCATGAGTGGCAGAGCAAAGAACAGCAATAAATGAGTGGGTAAAGATCATTAATACTGATGGGGAAGACCCTCAGAATATCTGTATATCTCCTCTGCAATCAATGCTGCAAAACTGATTTACAGTGCTGAAAAAAATTATTCACTGTTGTTTAATTGTCTAATTACTCAATATAGGATGATGATCCCTACCTGTGCATCAAACGTTCTTCCACTTGTTTTAGATAGTAAGATAGCTTTCGGTAAATGTTCCTCTTTTGTCTGCTGAATCTTTCTTCATTTGACCTTTAACATGTTTTTAGCTTGCAAACATGGCAATTAAAGTGGTCAGATGGGACAGAACTGTTACAACACTCGCAAGGGTTTTTGGCATGTGACAGTCCTTCATTACTTTTGAGGGGGGGCAGGAATAATTACCTCCACCAACTCATCCAAGAGGCCCTTGCACCACTCTTGAAGCTTGGCAAAGGGCTACAAGTTAAATTCTTGTCTTTGCTCTTACAGAACAGACAAACAAATTGTGGTAATATTGCAGAAATTGAGAAATGGTCCCATGTGATTAACCTGAGAAATAATCACTTTCTACAGGAGGGCCTGGCATGATGTGGTCCATGGGATCACGAAGAATCGGACTCAACTGTGCAACTGAATAACAACAACAACCATAGTCCCCTCATACCTGGCTGAGATTTGTATCATTCTATAATGACACAATGTGGCCAGTCCCCAGTCACATTGTTAATGTAGCATTTATTGGATCAGAATTTATGCCTATTGAATTATTGGGTAAATGGGAAATGATCTGTAAGTAGACATACATTATGTAAATACAATTTATAGTTTAAAAAAAGACATAAACTCTCCCTTCTACAAAATCATAAAAAGCATAGAACCTCTGTCCTGCGTGATATGTCAGAACAACAATAACAATATTCTTTAGTGTTCAAGCGAAATGTGCTGAAATTGGATGCCAGTAGCTATTGGAATGTTTGCTCTTTAGCAGGGCTTTTTTTGTAGAAAAAGCCCAGCAGGAACTCATTAGCATAATAAGCCATACCCAACAACAGAAACTCATTAGCATATTAGGCCACACCCCTGATAGTACAACTCATTAGCATATTAGGCCATACCCCCATGTTACCAGTTCTATAATGACACAATGTGGCCAGTCCCCAGTCACATTGTTAATGTAGCATTTATTGGATCAGAATTTATGCATATTGAATTACTGGGTAAATGGGAAATGATCTGTCAGTAGACATACATTATGTAAATACAATTTATAGTTTAAAAAAAGAAATAAACTCTCCCTTCTACAAAATCATAAAAAGCATAGAACCTCTGTCCTGCGTGATATGTCAGAACAACAATAACAATATTCTTTAGTATTCAAGCAAAATGTGCTGAAATTGGATGCCAGTAGCTATTGGAATGTTTGCTCTTTAGTAGGGATAGGTATGAACTGGGGAAATGGAGGTTTGTCCCAATTTGTGGTTTGTGGTGTCTCACGAACCATAAACCTTCACAAACCTTCCCATTTACCAAACCAGTTCATTTTGTGAGGTTTGTGATGGAATAGAATGGCCCCCTGAAGGCTAGATATGCCAAATTCACAGCAAGTCTCCAGCTCACTTGCCTGTACACAGCCTCCAAGTTTGGTGAGGATTGGATTTAGGAGGACCGAGTTACAGTCCCCCAAAGCAGATGCCCCCAGGAAAGTGCTTTCTGGGGAAATGGAGAAGAGACTGTGTGGACAGGGGAAGGCTGGAAATGATTGTTCTTGGGAGGACAGTAATTGTGAAGAGATGGATATATGGGAGGCAGCTGGAAGTGCCAATTCTTGGGGGGGACAGAAATCATGAAGATGTGGATGTGGGGAAGAGGGGGAGACAGGAGTCCTGGATCTCCACTCCCAAGGTCCAGAGAGGGGTAGCTCAGCAGGGGAAGTTTGACCTTGATGAAGGTCAACTCATCCACCAGGGCTGGGTCCAGGTGCGAGGAGTGGGGGCTGAGGATGTCTCCCAAATGGAAGAACACCTGCTCACTCTGGACACTGGTGTGGGGGGGAGACTCGTGGCCATGCAGGGGATTGGAGTCAGTGGGCTTGGGAAGTTCAGCAAAGAACCCCCTCACCATCACCTCCACCAAGTCCTACATCAAGGCATGCCTGGCCTCCCCCATGCCACTGACCTCACAGCTTACCACTGAGGACAAGTACTGGGGATCCTTCCTGGTTGGGCTCTTGGGGGGTGAGGTGCTGGGCTGCTCCTCCTCCTCCTCTTCCCCCCAGCCTCTTCCATCCCCTGTTCCCTCTGGCTATAACAAAAAATAAGCTAAATAAAACGAGAGAAGGGGGGCAGAATTCAGCACAGGACCTAACGGGGCTTTATCCAACAAACTGGCATCTTCAATTGGATCCATCTCGAATTATTTCTTCAATTTGAATCTTGTAGATAAATAATTTATAAAACAATCAACTAATCGACTAATTGGTTCTCAATACACTGAAATCATTTCTAAATTTTAAAAAGTTCCAAAGTGCACTTTCAAACCCAGGAATTTTTACTAAGGATCAGGTGAACCTGAGTTCATATTCTAAGGTCCAGTGGAAGAGATCTTCTGAATAAGACTATCACTCTCAATTCAAACAAAAGTTAAAGGGTGCCATGGTTTCATATTTATAGAATAAAATATAAAAAATAAGTAAATAAGTAAATATTTATAAAAAATCTTAGCACAATTATCTTGGCAGGAGCTTTTGCTTGGTTTGGCCAGGGCTCAGTTGCAGCAGTTTTTCTGTCGTTTGAGTCTCAGCATCCTGGCACCACAATTCTCTACCAGCCAACAGGCAGACCTGACTCTGCGAGAGAAATGGACAGCCAGGCGCCATCAGTTCTCCAACAAGGAGTGTGTCTCAAGTAGGGCCATGTCTCATGTGGGCTTGACACTGCTCCCCAGCCCAAGAGCATCCCTCACCACCAGGTGCAGGCTGTGTGCCAGGCAGACAAGGCCCTTAAGGTGCACAGCCTTCACTGCCACCGGTATGTTGGTGCTGGCGTCCGTGACCATGCCATAGTTCCCACTAAGCTGTGCTAGGGGGTGCTGGCACACAACATTTTAAAAGACTGCTCAGGAATTTCTGTTCTCTGCTCACAAGATGTGGGTACCACCTTCTGGGGCCCAAATAATTGAACCTCCTGGTCCAATCTTTTTGAAACTTGGGGAGGTTTTTGAGGAGAAGCACCAGCAGCTATGCAGGAAATTTGGTGCCTCTACCTCAAAAAACACACCAGAACACCAGATACCCCTGGATTGATTCTCCATTACTGCCTATGGGGCCATTGTTTATAATGGTCCCCATAGGATACAATAAAGCTGGAAAAAAAAAATTGCACTCCCCTATCATGCTTTTCAGTATGATTTGTAAGCTGCCTTGAGTCACAGGGAAAAGTAGGGTATAAATATTTGAATAAATAAGTAGTTTGGACAGGTTGATAGCATTTAAGCAACTACCTGTTTGTTAGTTTAGGCAGGGTTCTGACAGTGATTGTTCCTCCTCTGTTCCACTTGACCTGTAACATTGGTTCTCATATTTTACTTTTTAAAAAAATGTAGACTGCAACAGGTGCCCCCCCCCCCCGGGTGCTGGTATATTTTCTAAGATTCAGCACAGAATGACAGCCCGAGGCCAGATCTACCAATATAGTGGCCTGGGGTAGATAGACCTGTTCTCTGGAGGCCAGGTCTACCAATATAGAGG
>NW_015170305.1:76902-92943 GCF_001447785.1 Gekko japonicus | reverse complement strand
TCATAATGTTTAGATTGTTCTTAAAATATAGTTTAAATATAATTTAAAAGAATTTATTCTGAGATTTTTACAAGGTTATGGAAGTAATCTAAAAAACTAATTTATGCGACAGTCAAATGTAAACTCGCTCACAACTTTAATGCTACTAGCTTTTTTCACTCATGAAGTAGAATTTCTGCTCACAGCATTGTGGTGCTTAGAGGGAACATTGCATGTAGCCACAGACGATATCACCCACGCCCACTGTTGGGGGGGGGGAGAATCTCTGGTTTCCAAGCTTCCACCTGAGGTCCTAGCCTCTCTCTGGTTCAGTGGGCTGGATGTGCACCAGCTGGTACCAAATCTCAGGAGGCAAGAGAAAAGGACACAAGTCTGCACTAAATTCTACTTTATTGAACTTTAAACTGAATAACAGAAAGGCTCAGCACGTTTACCAAAAGCAGTGTATATGGGTTATCCCAAAGAGATCTGTTTGGCTGCCAGCAAATCAACAATATTTATACCCTCTCATCTCTAAAAATCCTGTGAGGTAAATGTCAAAGAAGAATGCCATCAATGCAAGACTAAGCAGACCCTTCCCCTTAATAGCACCATGAACTTTAACCATCCCTGGGTTATCTAGCAGGTCAGGAGACCTACATGGCTTTAATCTATAGAAATTTTGTCTTTGGGATGGCACGCTTTGGCTCAGAGACTGTAAACTATGTGTAGACAGAGTTCATCAGCCAGTCACAGCTTCCTTTTAGATGGAAGGCATTAGCCAAGCTGCAATGCTTCATGGGATGAAACCAAAGTCTATTTCTGCTAAAATCTATGCAGTATATCTTATGCATAAATGTCCAAGTCTCCCTTAATACCAAATTCCACCACACTCACCCACTCCCTCAGGCTAGTGTGCATCAAGGCAGCGATGTTCTTCACCGTGTAGTCTGCATCCATCCCCTGTGCATGGAGCAGAACCACTTTGTAGCCTCGTGGCAGGACTGTCCCCTCCTCCCGGGGCCCTGATTTTGCCCTGGCAATTTGCCACCAGAGGGTGGTGAGGGAGAGGCAGCTGTGCTGCTGGCTGCTCCACAGTTCTGCTGTGAAGTGCATGGTCCGCCCTCATGCTCCAGAGAGACCCATTGGCTCAGCGTTCTCTGCTAGGGGATGGAGTACCATGGAGCAATGTAGCACAGCAGCTGGCAAAAGGACGCATCCTCCACAATGGACAAAGGTTGGCCATCCACGGCAACCATCTCACTGACGAGGCCTTCCCTCTAGCCCTTTTGCTTGGCAGTGCCAGTGTCCCCATGGGAATGATCTCCTAGAGGGTGGCCTGCCCAGAGGTTCCACTCTCACCCACAGAACCTTCAGTGAAGGTATTTTTGCTTGAAGGGGACTCCCTTTCCCCCCCCTCTTTCTCCCTGCTGAGACATAGCGGGCCTCTTCTTCCCCCTCCTGGGTGATACTCTTTGTCCTGGAGGCAACAGACTTGGACGGGCCCTTTGCAGGTGCCTGCAGAGGGTAGAGAATGAAAAGTGGTGGGGGTTCGAGCCCATCTGCATCTGGAGGTTGCACACATGGCACTCTGCCACACAGGGGTCAATGGGGAGGGTGTGGAAATGCACCCAAACTGTGGCCTGGAAATGGGGACCCAAAATTGGGGCTTAGCCACTCTGGTGTGGTGCTGGGCTAGGAGGACTGATGGAGGGGTGTATTTGAGGCAGGAGCAGCCCCAAGAAGTTGGGTTGTTGAGGGGCTGGATGTTTCCCCACCACCCCCTAATTCATCACCACCCTCAGATTCCTCCTCTGCAAATAGTTTTATTAACTGCTGTAGTTTGGGCAATGCTAATACCTCTTTTGCCTCTGAGTCCATCCCCAAGAACACATCAGGGGGGGAGGGAAGGCTCTGCCCCTGAGACCTCTGGTGACACCCCAGTACAGCTGGGCACTGGTGGGCTGGCAGGACAGACTCCTTCCACAGGGACAGGGGCCATTATTGGTTTTTCCAGGGCTGCAGAAGGGCTGCAGAAGTCCATCCCCCAGTTACTTGGACAACTAGTTCATCAGCACTAGCATGTCTCCCTCACGAGCCACCAACACGAACTGCACAAACCTCCATAAAAACCATGGCGGTTCGTGAGAGACACAATCTCACGAACCAGGTGATTTTCATCACAAAATTAGGTTCGTGCCCATCCCTACTCTTTGGAGTCACACTTTCTCTAGTCTACTCTGGATCAGCTCATTTTCACATGATAAGGATTTTTGTACAAATGCTGCTCTATATTGAATTTTTTTAAGCTATAGTAGAGACATCCACAAATATCTGCTTATTGCTCAAGGCATCCTTCATGGGACAGGACTTCTGGGAGAGACTGGATTCATCTGGTTTTAATATTGTATATTTTTAAATCAGAGTTACTGCTGGAGAATGGGTAAAGTGACTCCAGCTTGGGATTCTATATGGAATTGATATGAGATTTCATGAAAAAGAAGATGACTTCAGTGAGTCCAAGATGGGTTTATCACAACACTGGTTTCCGTGGCTTAGATCCTAAGTGGTCATTTCTTTGGCAGAACTGCAGCTCCTCTGATAGAATGGCTTTTCCACCTGTGGAAGTTGCTTTCCTGAATCTGCATGAGCTTCTTAGAATCCAAGTCCATATTTCCCAGTACATTTCATGGTATAAATTAAGAAATTAGTGTTTTGAATGAATTTGATCTCTTATAGTTCAGGCCAAAGTAAACAGACTTGTTCAGTTCTACAAATGTAATCTCCACTTAAATATACTATCACTGGAAAACTGTTCTCCCCATCTCGGCTTATTATCAATATACATTTCTTCCATATGTGCTCTATCAGCTATACTGGCTCCAGATTGAGTACTGAATCAGGTTCAAGGTTCTGGTACTTACTTCAAAGCCCTAAACGGTCTGGGACCATCATATTTCCCTTATGCCCCTCAGAGAGCATTCTACTCATCTGGTAACAACCTACTGGTAATCCCTGCCCCCATAGCAGTCTGGCTGTCCTCAACCAGGACCAGGGCCTTTTTGGCTCTGGCCCCAACCTGGTGGAACTCCCTGTCTAATGAGATGCGGGCCCTGCAAGACTTGGTTCAGTTCCGCAGAGCCTGTAAGAGCGAGATGTTCCACTCAGCATATGGTTGAGGGCAATGATGGATAGAGACCAGGTGGCCTCCCTCCATTTACTGTTGGGCCGCAAACTTCTCTGTGCTGGCTGCCTCCCAGCTGCCCACCTGTGATGGATTATTGGGCGCCATCTGAAATAGTAGTTTGATTGTTAGGGTTTTTAACTTGAAAAATTGGATTTTAAAACTGTATATTTTAGTGCATACTTAATTTTTGGAAGCCGCCCTGGGGAAGGAGCGGGATATAAATTGAATAAATAAATAAACAGAATGCAAGGTGGCTTACAATTTATATAAAATACATCGAGGCCAGTGTTGAGCGGTCCACTTGGCATGCAGAAGCATTTCCAGTTAAAAGAATCAGGTACTTGGTCATGTGAAAGACCTCTCCCTGACATCCTGGAGAACTACTGCCTGTCAAAGTAGACAATACTGGGCCTAATATACCAATGGTCTGACCCAGAGTAAAGCAGCTTCATGTGTTTATGTATATGTGGTTTCTGACCATAGGATAACATCTGTAATTTGGATACAATCTAAAATGCTTCTCTGTGGAGAACCGCTGCAATTTTTTGTCTGTCACATAGTTGCTAAACGCACAGAAGAGGCATCCTTTATCTACGTTGTATGTTAAACTGTTATGAGACTGGATCCAAAGGTTGCTTTCCACTGGTATAAGGCACTTCCACCAGCACACAGGCAGGTGGATGGTACTCTTCAATTCACTCTTTCTTCTCCAGACCTCCACTTTGCCCTCCTCTCAGTTCCTGGAAGCCCCCTGTTCCCCAAGAGCAGCAATTTGGGGACCTCTATGGGAAAGGAGAGGCATGAAATTTTTCTTCCAATAGCAGACCCTATTGTGCATCCAACCATTAGTTTCCATTTCATTTTTGCAACATTGTTGTTAAGTATAACTAGTGGAGTGGATCCAAGGAGTCCTTCTCTAGCTGAAGGAGACTTCCTCCAACTTAAGCAGCTCTTCCTCCAACAGAGAGCTACCTAAATTGGAGGATGAATCATGAAATCGGAGAAAGGCTTCAGACTTGAGCCAAAAGGAAAGATAGGGTATAAATATTTCGGGGGGGGGGAACAACCTTTCTTCAGTGGAGTGGTAGGATAGGGATAAGATACACCCTAGTAACCACAATTCAGCTTTGGCTGCACTTTTAAACAAATGACTCGATCTTAATGCCAGATTTGTATGTGGAGATGTGCATTTGTTATAAGCCATCCTGGTCCTTTTGTGAGAGAGGCAGCATAGAAATAAATAAATGTACCCATCCCATTGAAAACAGTGCAGATTAGATCACTTGCATCTGCGCCCAGAGACACATTCCATCTATACATGATTTATTTGCTTCATTACTTAAGAGTATTTATTCTTCACCTCTCTACATAAATGCCCAAGATAAGCCTTATGGTTCTTGATACAACGAGGGACACATAGACAGAAGGCTGCTTCCACACAAGGCTCTGTTTGCTGGATCCAGGTGAAGACATCTTTGGTAACAAGGTGTTACTAAAACTATGTTTTAGCTTTAGGTGTGCTTCCATTTTTGAACTCTGATGGCATGTGTAATTACTGTTTTGTAATGTTCTGTAGAAGGTTATTTTTGTTCTCTGTAAATTATAGGTATCAATCTGACCTATGGCTGCTTGTTTAGTAGATCTGAAGTAATTATTATCTGTTCAAAAGGTAGCTAATGGCCTAGCTTTTTGACCCCTTTCACACTATCACAAGTCCTTCTTATTTCCATTGGACTAGACCTAATATACAGGTTCAGGGAGCACTCCCTAATTGGTTCCATGGCAAGAGAAATGGATGTGCTGTGACCTGAATTCAAAATAGCTGAACCAGGAAATTGGGTCCACGGGATAGACTCTAACAAGGATTTGTGAAAAGGTTAAGCAGGCCAATTTAAGCAGCTTGCCTTTCATTGGAATATTAGATTAACATGTAAAATGATGGTTGTGTCGGCCACTGTTTAATGAGTCCTCAACAACTGGCCTGCCATTCATTCTCGACTTAGATGCATATGGGTCCTATAATGCTTGTGCTTCTCTCCCTTGGTTGAGGCAAGTGAATTTTGCATTAATTGGACGCACTGAAGAAAGTTTATTGTTGCTAGCACCAATGTGTATCCTTACATTCCCAGAACTATAAATCTCCTTAAGCATACCAAGAGCTTTTTGTAATCAGCCACCCCATGTTGGTACATTAAACCCACACAAATGTAATGCAAAGTCCAGACACAAGGCCCATTAAAGGAAAGATTACTGCACACAAGCAAAATTGCCATGTGGATTTAGTTCATTAAGTTAAATGAATATGGTGGATGCTTAAGTGGATGATGGAAGCTAGAATTAATACTGATTGGCAGGAGAGAGGGTGGGTTTTTTCCCCTCCTCCATCATAGTTGCTGTATCTGTTGGTTGTCATAATTGCATGGTCATTAAGGATCTTGAGACACTCTTTTTTGGTGTGAAGTACAAGCTTGGCTACCCCTCCCCAAGGTGAAAAACAACATAGTCACCACGAAAACATCTGCTCAAAATTTCACACCAGCCAGTTGATCGCTAGTTAGCATTAGAGAACCACTGTGCTGCCAGTCTTGCTTTCCTACCTGCAAAACTGTGAAATAATGCCTGCCTGCCTGCTTTGCCGGGCTGCTGTAACAAAATGCAGATTATATAAATGAGAAAGGTTAGACAGAGATTAGTTGGCAGTAATAGCATTATTCAGTTCTGATGTCTAGCAAACCAAAATACACCGTATATTTTACTAGATGGTCTGTATTTTTTCCAAAATGATGCACAATGAATTTATTCAAACAGCAAAGGCACACTGGAAGCTGCATTAAAGCTAAGTATGTGCCTATTTTAATCATATGTATATCAAACTGGACATAAGAACTCCTGTCCAAAAAGTTACAACATGAAATATGGCATCAGTGATAAGTCACTCAGGACTCTAAAAGACAAAAACATACAAGGAAAGCACAATGAATGTGTATGTTGGCTGTAATAAAGTAGTGGCTAAAGATATCCAGGTGCCTGGGCCAAATCTTGTCTCTGTCATGAATGCACTCAATAGGCATAGAAAAGGCAATTTTACCCCCTACATGCATTAACAACTTACAGAGTTGTTATGTCGATTTCAGACTGATAATCTGCATGAAGTGCTTTTAACATCAGAAGCGCTACCAAATTGCTATTAGTATTTTAAGATAATTCATATTAAAATGGAATCACAAGCATGAAAGTTCTGATTCCTAACATGTAGCTACAGCAAGCACATACCTGTATCGATGAAGACAGACTACCAGGATGCTCAAAACGCTATTCTGAAGCAAGCCCTCAGGAGGAAGTGTGAGGCTTATGCTGATGCGGTATTTTGGGAATGGCTGAAAATGGACTCCTAGGACTGAGGGAGGACATTATAACAATCAAATTAGTCAGATTCTAACTGACTGCAGCTGAGCTGAAGATTCACAACCAAGCCAATTCACATCAAGAAGAACTGATTCAAACACTTGGCCACAGTCCCACACAGAATTAAGCATGCTTCAGTCCACTTATTTTTAAGAGCTTATGTTGTAGTGCGGCCTCTCTAAGTGATTCAAAAGGACAGCTATTTTCAGTGATTTACTCAGGTCTGATCTAGATGACACAGGCATTATGCCTGTTTTCACCTGATATATTTGTTAATTTATAAGACCTGCCATGTACATTTGGTGTGTGTCGTTAGTAGCCTGCCACCTGAGGAATCTAGCTCAAATTCCATGATAATTTCTCATGAACTTTTGGCTCTTGGCATTCAGCCGTCAGTGTTATAATCCTGACGAAGGAAGCTTTCAATTGTGGCTGGCCACAGAATTCCAGTTCCAAACCTTGTAATAGAACAGGAACTATCTAGTTATCTGCATCTCTGGTTCTCCTATCAAAGGACTGGCATATAACTTCCTTTAGGAAAATTCAGTGACCAATAGGATATGAAACCTTCAAGTCACCAGGTAACTGAAAAAATAAACCTCATCACACAATGCAAATAATGTTTGCAACAATCAATACTTGTGGCAAGTACTCTGGCACGAAGAAGGAGGTGAGAAAGACCTTGATGTCAGCAAGCCAGCAGCAGCTGAATTACATCTGGGCTACGTTTATTCTCCTAGGCTGATTTCGCACTAGAGTTGCCTCGATGTTGCGCCGCCGTTTGCCCCGATACTATTGGTCAATTTCACACCCGAAGATGCGGGGCTGCATTTTGACTCGCGGCTTCGCCCAATTTCCCCCGCAGTTTCGTGATCCTAACAGATGCAGCTCATTGTACAAAGACAACTATACTAAGTTATTGACGGAAATTAAAAAGGATTTAGAAAACTGGAAACACTTGCAATTATCATTTATGGGAAGAATAGCAACAGTCAAGATGAATATTTTACCCAGACTGATCTTCCTATTTCAAAGAATTCCAATTATAAAAGAGCAAAAATACTTCAGTTAGAAAAAACGGATAAGGCAACTCATCCGGGAAGGTAAAAAAACAAGAATTAAGTTAAAAATATTACAAGATTCCAAGGAAAGAGGAGGATTCGCACTATTGGATTGGCAACTGTATGATAAAGCGGCAGTTCTTACATGGGTAAAGGATTGGATTACATTGGAAGATATGAGACTGTTAAAGCTGGAAGGACATGATTTAATGCTGGGCTGACATGCTTCTTTTGGGTACCAAAAAAGTGGTAACCACAAGTATTTCAAGCAACATATTCTGAGAGCAGCATTAAATAAGGAATGGGAGCAAGTTCAGAAATTGTATTATAATAAGATACCAAAATGGGTCTCCCCATTAGAAGCCTCTACAAATCCAATGACATTTACAAAGCAACAGGTGTGGAGATATCAAAACTTCTTAGATCGCCAACACAAATTAAATCAGCAAGAAAAGCCAAAAGAAAAAGGTATCAACCTGAACTAGTGGGAAAGAGCACAAATAGATTCTAGATATGTGAAAGATAAAATTATGGTATTTTGTGATGTACCTGTAGAAATAGATAAAATTTTGTGGTGTGTTGAAGGGAAATATATAAAATTATTTTATAAGTTGTTATTGGAGACAAAAATGCAGGATGAGGTGGTAAAAGAAGCAATGATTAAATGGGCACAAAACATAGGTCATAACATACAAGTAGAACAATGGGAAAAGGTATGGAAAGTTAACATAAAGCTCACTAAAGCTGTGTCTTATAAAGAAAATATATACAAACTGTTTTCTAGATGGCATATGTCAAATGTATGTTGGAAATGTAAACAAAAAACTGGCTCTTTTTACCATATGTGGTGGTCATGTGATGTTGTTAAAAATATTGGATATGGATACATGAGATAGTACTAAAAATACTTGACACAAATGTACTATTCATACCAGAATTGTTTTTATTCAATATTGTCCCGCAAAATTTTATATACAAGATGTATATATGATTATACAAACTGTAACTACAGCTAGAATTTTATATGCAAATATTGGAAAAAGGAAGAGACACTGACAAAGGAAGAACTAATTTTCCAGCTGTTAGATGCAGCAGAAATGGACAAATTAACTTTACAATTACATGAAAAACAAGAAGGGAACTTTGAAAGAAAATGGGCAAGATTTTATAATTGGATGCAAAATTATCTTGGAAAACTCAAATCATGAATCTCAACAAAAACCTTATAGACACGGCGTAGAAGACTTAGAGTCTATAATTACATTGTAACTAAAGCTGATGTATGAGTATAGTATCCATTCTATGGATCAACAAACAGTATTGGGGAAATGAGGCATGAAACTCATAAATTATATTGTATGAGCATTCAGTAGCTCTAGAATGGATTGAGGAATTGCAAATATTTGCTTACTTTTAAAGGGTGAAAAGACAACAGTGAAGTTGAGAAGACTCATAACAGCTCTGGCAGGAGAACCCCTGGGGGTGGGGGGGAAGCACATGGGGATTAAGGGAATCAGACAGGGGAAATCATCCATAAGTAGCCCACTTTGTGCTCCCTGCAGGCCCATAGCCATGGTAGTGCAAAAAGGAGTGGTGCCCCATCAATCATTTGTCATGCCCCTCCAATCAGCATTACACACTGGTGTGAAGTCTGTCACATGTCTTTCAGGTGTAATTTTTCTTTGTAAAAAAGGAAGGAGTTGAGGTAAAAAGTGTGAATCCTGTCATATATCTTCCAAGGGTGAATTCCCTATGCAATTGGCTAGAATTAGCAGTTAGCAGGGCTGAAGAGTCCTCATTTTAAAAGCCTGCAGGGGTGTTGGGAGACACCCTTAGAAGTCTTGAGTTAGTGATTTACAGAGAAAAGAAGGTGTGTTGTATAGTGGACAGAGATGAGTATTTTAGCTTCGATTCGCTATACCGCCCTAA
This sequence comes from Gekko japonicus, assembly GCF_001447785.1. Classification (NCBI taxonomy): domain Eukaryota; kingdom Metazoa; phylum Chordata; class Lepidosauria; order Squamata; family Gekkonidae; genus Gekko; species Gekko japonicus. Next base: position 83,382 of record NW_015170305.1, on the reverse strand, counting down.
CCCCTAGGGGTCTCTGGGCGGTTTACATTGCAGTGGTTCTAATAACCTTCAATCCCTAGCTTGGGCCACATATGATAGGGGGTGGGAAACCTACCAGCACCCTAGTTGGAGGGCCACAGTGATGTTCTCCGGTGTGGCGATTTCTTTCTTGGCGATCCTTCCTGGCTCTTCTTCCAGCGACTGCCGATCGGCCGATCGGCGGGACTGCGCAGGCGCCCGACTCCACGCTTGCTCTCCCGGTCCAAGGCTCCGTCCGATCAGGCTCCGCCTCGTCCGGCGCCGCACGTCATCGGGCACCCCCAGTCTCTCGCCTTCCGCCGCCGCCAGTCGCAGTCTCTCGCTGTCGCCGCCAGGGATCGCTCGGTTCATGCTGCGGTCTCGTCGCCGCCAGGGATTGCTCGGCCGCCAGATGTTCCGTCGCCGCCATTACCACCGGTAATTCCGCCGCTTGCCATTGCCACCGGTAATTCTACCGCTGTTTTTGCGCCATCTGCGCCAACTCCATGCTCCTTGTCAGAGGCTGGTGCCCCCTACCCTTCTAAGGGTAGGTACCCATTCGCCTACTCGCATAGCTGTTAACAGCTTTCGGCCCGCTGGGTTTGCAGGAGCTGGGACTGAGGGCTGGGAGCTCACTCCAGCCGCGGTGGAGATTCGAACAGCCATTATGGCTGTTCGCTATAGATGTTACTGCAGGCGTTGTACAGCCTGCGCTGTACAACGCAGTAAATAGTCATCATGCAAATATTTTTATTTGCAGCTAATAGGATGGTAGATGGTGGTTTTCATAAAGCCACAGATGATTGAAAAGCAAACTGACTAGGATTGGTAGAACTAATTGTTTAAATGTTTCAGGTATTCAACCTGGGCTTAACCTAGAAATCAGCAATGAGCAGCATATAGAAAACATATGATGGCTGTTGAAAGGACTAGAGTCAAAAGAAAAACTACACACCAGAAAAACTCCACACACAAGATACAAAATGCACTATGCTGCCTTCATAATGGTAGCACTATGACTTATGGATATGGATATGGAAGTTCAACACCGCAATCGCTAGTCTTGGAGATTCACAGGAAAAATAAACTCTCCTATTTTGTTTTTTCTGTCCATAGTAAGGGTTTGGACCAACATAGTTTGGCCCAACATAGCCACCCCCTCCCCTCCAGATTAAATGGGTGCAGTCACACAGCCACATCTGTCAGGCATTCCCCAGGCATACTCATCCCATTGTAGGATGACTTGGACCCGGGTTAAAAAGGCACCACATCACAAGTCGTGTTTTTGGTTCCCCGCACATTTATTCTGTATGGCCAGATGTCAGAACGTGGGTGAGTGCGCTGGGAATGGATTAGCGGTCTGAACCTGCAGATCTGTTTACTGCCGCTGGGTGTTGTTGTTGTTTTTTGTTGTTGTTTTTGCCTATATGCACATATGCACACGAGCGCATATGTGCATACTCACACCTGCATTTTTAAACAAACGACTGGGCAGCACACTCCGTGGCTGAGGCACTGCAGTAATGTGGATGCTTGACCACAGGATGGCTGCGTGGGTTACCCGCAGGAGGGTGTGCTGTCTGGATGATATGCCCCGCAACATTTTAAACTGGTAGAATTAGAGGTGTCCCCATATTGCACCAAGCCACCAGTGTTCTTTGCCACAAGTGGACAAATCTGTGGTAGTATGCAAAACTGGCAGCTTTGGTTTGTGGCAGCACAGTCTGGAGGGACACTTTGTCAAAGAGCAGGAAACTGAAGTAGGGGGAAGGGGCTCTGCAAGCTCTGCAGTCATGTGAGTCAACCCTCAGTGTCACTCAGGGATCTCAGTGAATCTGAACTTGCTCAGATGCCCAGCATTCAGATTTTTAAAAACCCTCTTTATGTCTTCTGGATCTGGAGAAAGAAGACCCTTTTCTACCTAATTTATGCAGTGGAAACCATCCATGGCAACTAGCCATGGTTAATAAAAGGAACCTCCATATTCAGGGCAGTAAACCTCAGAAACCCAGTGCTAGGAAGCAACATCAGGGGAAGGCTATGCCTCTGTGCCTTTGTTTGCTGGCCTTCCATAACAAATCATAGGCTGCTGTGTGAAACAGGATGTTCCACTGGTCTGATCCAGCAGGGCTCTACAGTCTTGTTCTGCCTTCCCTTTGTTCTATTCAATGAGGAAAGTTTGCACCTTTTCTGCACTAGGGGTTCACACTAGGGGTTTTGGGCCGGGAGCGGGACGGATCGGGGGTGGAGCAAACGGGCGCGATCCCACGGCAACATCTGGGAAGCGTTGCCTGCCCGTACCCGATCCGTCCCTCCCGCCCGAAAACCCGCACTAAAAAGAACCACCTACCTAGGTGGTTCTTCGGTGTAGAGCGCTTCAATCCGGGCCATGAGATTGCCGGCGTGTCCTTGCGCCAGCGCATCCCGGGCCCCGGCCGAACTGCGCATGCTCGAGCATGCGCAGTTCGGCAGCCTCCCCCCCCCCGACTCTTCCTCCCCCGCATCTCATCGTGCCGGTGAGCAGCGGTGCACGGGATCCATGGGATCCCGCCCGCGCGTCTCTATTTTGGTGCGGCTCTATTTAGCCGCGCTTTGACGGGTGTTTTCCCTGCCATGTGGCAGGGGCCGGAGTTACTCCTGATTTTCTTGGAAGTCGATCCACAAGCTTTGAAATTGGTTTGGGCAGGGTTCTTCTGCATGTGTGCCCTCCCTGTGCATTTTTACAGTTGTGAAGTCATTTCATTTTCTTCTACATGTGGTTTAAATAATGAGGGTTTTCAAGAAAGGGTGCTATCATCATCAGTGGCATTATCAGTGACATCACAGCACTCCCCCTTATTTAAAAAAAATTACTTTGAAATATCAATGTAATGCTCTTGTGGTATAATACCCCCCGGTCACACGGGAGGCTTTGATCTGCAAGAGGGACGGATCAGGGGCGCATCAAGTGGGCGCAATCACACCGCAACATCTGGGAAGCAGCGTGCACCCATCCCCAATCTGTCTCTTTCAGCCGAAGATGCGGATTAAACTTTCCTTAAAATCTGCCTCCATTCCTGAGGATTGGAAGGTAGCTAATGTCACTCCCATCTTTAAAAAGGGTTCCAGAGGAGATCCGGGAAATTACAGGCCTGTCAGTCTGACGTCGATACCGGGTAAATTGGTGGAAACCATTATTAAGGAAAGAATTAGTAGGCACATAGATGAACAAAACCTATTGAGGCAGACTCAACATGGGTTCTGTAAGGGAAGATCTTGTCTCACTAACCTGTTAGTGTTCTTTGAGGGGGTGAACAAACATGTGGACAAGGGGGATCCAATAGATATTGTTTACCTTGACTTCCAAAAAGCTTTTGATAAAGTTCCTCATCAAAGGCTCCTAAGTAAGCTCAAAAATCATGAGATAAAAGGACAAGTCCTTTTATGGATCAAAAACTGGCTAACTAATAGAGAGTGAGTATAAATGGGCAATTTTCTCAGTGGAGGGTGGTAAGCAGTGTTCATTAATGATTTGGAGTAAGCAGTGAAGTGGCTAAATTTACGGATTATACGAAGTTGTTCAGGGTGGTGAAAACCAGGGAGGATTGTGAGGCACTCCAAAGGGATCTGTCAAGGATGGGCGAGTGGGCGTCAACATGGCAAGTGGGGTTCAATGTGGCCAAGTGCAAGGTGATGCACATTGGAGCCAAAAATCCTGAATATAAATACACATTGATGGGGTCTGAACTGGCAGAGACTGATCAAGAGAGAGATCTTGGAGTTGTACTAGATAACTCACTGAAAATGTCGGGTCAGTGTGTGACTGCAATAAAGAATGCCAATGCTATGCTGGGGATTATTAGGAAGGGTATTGAAAACAGATCAGCCAATATCATAATGCCCCTATATAAATCAATGGTGCGACCTCATTTGGAATACTGTGTGCAGGTCTGCTTATTACCAGAGACAGGCCTAACAATCAGGTACTCAGTTCTCTCCCATAGGTAGAGCTAAACCACTCTGCCACACTACCAGGCAGAGCTACCCTTCACTCTGTCTGAGCTTTCTTCTGAGGGGCAGAACTGAACTCTCTCTGCACTCATCTTGAGGCAGACCTGAACTAAACTCCTGCTGTGCTTCCTTTCCAGCATTCCATGCCCCTCCTGAAAGGTGATTGGATGCTGGAGCAGCACTCCCATGAGCGTAGATGAGTGGCTGATTTTCCCTTCAAGGGCAGGATAGCCTCCTGTCAGTCAAAAGGTGTTTTTTTTTAAAGGTATTCATCAAAAAAGAGAGGGTTATTTTAAATTCATGTGAAAGTTACAGCTGTGTTGAGTAATAAAAACACTTTTTGCATATAACTTTGGGAGGGGTCATCTTTTTTTTTTACATCCAGTTGCAGCTGACTTATGGTGACCCCTGGTGGGGTTTTCAAGGCAAAAGATGTTCAGAGGTAGTTTGCCATTGCCTGACTCTGCATAGCAACCCTGGTATTCCTTGATGGTTTCCCATCCAAATACTGACCAGGACCAACCCTGCTTAGCTTCCTCTGGGCTATATTGGTGAGAGCAGAGTACTCTTACATGCAGCCATTTTCCTTTTGAGTAAATATGGCAAGTTATTTGTTCCATCTATGGGACTTTTCTTATACTGTATGTCTGTTCTTTCTGAGTATGTTCTGGATTATACATTATGTTTGAGAAAAAGAATCACACATTTGTACCAGCTCTATAGTTTTTAAACTCAGCTTATATTAGGGCTTTGCTAGTTTAAGTTCCATTATTTATTATTATGGTCATCATAAAAAGCTTACAAAGGAAATTTCAATACTTTTATTATACAGCTACCATTACAATTTTAAAATGTATGTTTAAAAATGAAATAACTAATGCTGTTTTGATCCAGGAGTTAATGTGTATGTATTACTTCCTGGAGATTTCCTGATCTGGGGATGTTGCAGAACCCTTACCCTGATAATGCAGCAAATGAATCAAACTGACATCGGTGATAACCTATTCAATCACCTGTCCTGCAGTTGACCTCAGATTGTTTCTCATCACAGCTGGTTTGGAGAAAAGGACATTCACCTTCACAGTATGATAGGAAGTGTTGGGTAAACTGAAAGCTATTTGCAGCAATACTTCAAAAAATAAAAGCAACAGAAAATTGTTTTGCCACTTGGTCTGAGGCTTCTAGTCAATCCCAAGCCAAAAACACATTCAGCCAAATCACACTACAAATCTCTAAAAAACTAAAAATAAAAACTAACAGTACCCTCTCCCAAACTCAACTACGGGCGTCATGACATTACTTGAACAATCAAAGAGTTAGTTCACATCTGGGTTGTACCAAAACTATGGTTCAATCTAAATGTAACACTTATTATGTTATCATGGAATGTGATGACGAGTAAGTAAAAAAAGAAAAGAAGGACAGGCAGGGGAATTACACAGAAATCTAAACACAAAGTCTGGCAGATTATATGCTCTCAGCTCTTTAAAGTACAAAGATAAAGAAAAAGATTTTTTCATGCTTGTACTGTCAAACACAGCCATAAGATACTGAATGCTACATATTCTACAGATATTCTGACAGCTGCACTGACGTACCAAGTATTGAAACAAATATATGAAGTCACTCAGAGCCAAAAAGACTGACACAACCACTTTTAACCTTAAAAGGGGTAACTTCTCTGATAAGAGGGGACATGTGGGGATGAAACTGAAAGGAAAAGTAGAAAGGGTCAAACCCATTGGGGAAGCATGGAAACTATTTAAAACTACGATCCTAGAAGCTCAAAAAAAATATTCCGCAGGTTAGGAAAGGCACAAACAGGTATAGGAAAAAGCCTGCATGGTTAACAAACAAAGTAATGGAAGCTGTAAAAGGTAAAAAGGATTCCTTTAAGCAGTGGAAAGCTAGTCACAGTGAGGCTGATAAAATGGAACACAGGTTATGGCAAATAAAATGCAAGTCTGTGGTCAGGCAGGCAAAAAGGGAATATGAGGAGCATATCGCAAAAAACGTAAAGACCAACAATAAAACTTTCTTCAAATACATTAGAAGCAGGAAACCAGCCAGGGAGACAGTGGGGCCCTTGGATGACCAAGGGGTAAAAGGAGTACTGAAGGATGATAGGGAAACGGCTGAGAAGCTAAATGCATTTTTTGCCTCTGTCTTCACTGTGGAAGATGAGAAGTGCTTGCCCACTCCAGAACCGCCGATTTTGGGAGGGGTGTTGAAAGACCTGAGTCAGATTGAGGTGACGAGAGAGGAGGTCCTAAAACTGATAGACAACTTAAAAACTGATAAATCATCAGGCCCAGATGGCATACATCCAAGAGTTCTGAAAGAACTCAAATGTGAACTTGTGGATCTCCTGACAAAAATATGTAATCTTTCCTTAAAATCTGCCTCCATTCCTGAGGACTGGAAGGTAGCTAATGTCACTCCCATCTTTAAAAAGGGTTCCAGAGGAGATCCGGGAAATTACAGGCCAGTCAG
>NW_015170305.1:58998-76583 GCF_001447785.1 Gekko japonicus | reverse complement strand
AACCAGTGAGGATTGTGAGGCACTCCAAAGGATGTCAAGGATGAGCAAGTGGGCGTCAACATGGCAAATGGGGTTCAATGTGGCCAAGTGCAAGGTGATGCACATTGGAGCCAAAAATCCTAAATATAAATACACATTGATGGGGTGCACACTCCGTGGCTGAGGCACTGCAGTAATGTGGATGCTTGACCACAGGATGGCTGCGTGGGTTACCCGCAGGAGGGTGTGCTGTCTGGATGATATGCCCCGCAACATTTTAAACTGGTAGAATTAGAGGTGTCCCCATATTAAAGCGCTTAGGGCTATTTAGCTTGGAGAAAAGACAACTGAGGGGTGACATGATTGAGGTTTATAAGATTATGCATGGGAAAGAGCAGGTAGAGAAAGAGGTACTTTTCTCCCTTTCTCACAATACAAGAACTCGTGGGCACTCCATGAAATTGCTGAGCGGTCGGGTTAGAATGGATAAAAGGAAGTACTTCTTCACCCAAAGAGTGATTAACACTTGGAATTCACTGGCACAGGAAGTGGCGGCGGCTACAATTAGGGAATTAGATAAGCATATGGAGCAGAGGTCCATCAGTGGCTATTAACCACAAGGTTTGGATAGGGGCTCTGGGGCAAGTGATTCTCTGTCTTCTTGGTGCTTGGGGGGGTCAACAGTGGGAGGTCTTCTAATGTCCTGGCCCCACTGGTGGACCTCCTGATGCCACCTGGTATTTCTGGCCACTGTGTGACACAGTGTTGGACTGGATGTGCCTTTGGCCTGATCCAACATTGGCGTCTCTTATGTTCTTATGTACATTTTCCAGTTCCTCTGTGTACAGTCTCATTCAAAACCTCTCTCCAAAAGAAAATTCACCTATAAGGTATTCTGCAAGGATTGTGTGTGGTTTTGCATCTAGAAATCTGGGGACTTTGTGCACATGGAGCTGTGAGAGCTTGACAAACCACAGAATACTCTCCGTTCAGTCTTTCTCCCCAAAGGCAAATCCCACAGCCTGGATGCATACAGGAACTTTATGTCTCCGGAGAAGACCAGGTATAGGGTGAGGAGGGATCAGCTATGAGCCATACATCAAATGGGCCTTTTTGCGATAAGAACAATCTTACATCCATAACAGTATTCATGCTTAAGTCTTGTTTTATTTTCATAGCTACCCTAGCTAGGCAGGGCTAAGAAAAAGCCACTGGCCTAAAGTCATCCTGCCAGCTTCACAGCTAGGTAAAAATTTACACATGGGTCCCTCCGTCCTTTCACCTCACAGTAATCCCCATTCAAACCACTATACCATCCTGCAAATAAACTGTATTTTTAGGATATAGTTCTCTAAAATGTCAAAGCAATAAATGTAGGATGGATTAAACTTTACATCCAGAAAACTGATTTATGTATGGTATGTTACATAACCAACCAAAAAAACCCCAAAATGATTAGCAAGCATTTTTCACATACCTAAACTATCAGCTTAACAGCTGCATGGTGGGTATTTCTAGAAAAGCAAAAATGAAAACCCTTACTCAGTTGATTATTGATATTTGAAGGAGCACTGTAGAATTTAGAATACTTTTCTGCACAGTGTGCTTCTCAGTGTCTCTGAAATGCTTTGCCTTGATAGCTCATTGTGTCTATCCAAGCAGATTCTGTTTGATCTTATATAGCTGAGGAAATGCTGTTCATGTTGTTTACCTGGATTTCAGTAAATCTTTTGACAAGGTTCCCCATGATGTTCTGATGGATAAACTAAAGGACTATGGACTGGACTCTAGGATACTTAGGTGGCTAGGGAAATGGTTGGAGAACCGTACTCAGAGAGTAGTTGTCAATGGCATTTCATTGGAATGGAGGGAGGTATCCAGTGGGGTGCCACAGGGCTCGGTTCTGGGCCCAGTACTTTTCAATATTTGTATAAATGATCTGGATGAGGGTGTGGAGGGGCTACTCATTAAATTTGCAGATGACACCAAATTGGGAGGAGCAGCGAACACACCAGCAGATAGGGATATAATTCAACGAGATCTGAACACACTGGAAAAGTGGGTGGATGTGAAGAAGATGCAATTTAACAAGGATACGTGCCAAGTTCTACATCTGGGTAACAAAAATGAGGAACACACATACTGGATGGGGGATACACTTCTGAGTACTTGTGTGTGTGAACAAGATCTTGGGGTATGGGTGGACTGTAAATTAAATATGAACAGCTAGTGTGATGTGGAAACAAAAAAGCTAACGTGATCAACAGAGGCATAACATCCAAATCACAAGATGTGATAGTCCCGCTGTACACTGCATTGGTCAGGCTGCACTTGGAGTATTATGTGAAGTTCTGGAGGCCTCACTTCAAAAAGGATGTGGACAGAATGGAGCGGGTGCAGAGGAGAGCGACAAGGATGATCACGGGTCTGGAGACCAAGTCCTATGAGGAAAGGCTGAGGGACTTGGGAATGTTCAGTCTGGAGAAGAGGAGGTTGAGGGGGGACATGATTGCTCTCTCTAAGTATTTGAAGGGCTGTCACTTACAGTAGGGCAGGGAGATCAGATGGTCAGCCGTGTTGGTCTGAAGCAGTAGAACAAATTTAGAATCCAGTGGCACCCTTAAGATCAACAAAGGTTTATTCAAGGTATGAGCTTTTACGTACATGCACACTTTATCAAATATTTTATAAAGTGTGCATGCACATGAAAGCTCATACCTTGAATAAACCTTTCGAGGGCAGGGAGCTGTTCCTGTTGGCAGCAGAGAATACGACTCACAATAAAGGGTTTAAATTAAGGGCGGGAAGGTACCAGCTGGATATTAGGAATATCTTTTTTACAGTAAGAGTTGTGCAACAGTGGAATCAGCTGCCTAGGGAGGTGGTGAGCTCCCCCTCACTGGCAGCCTTTATGCAGCAGCTGGACAAACACTTGTCAGGGATGCTCTAGGCTGATCCTGCATTAAACAGGGGGTTGGACTAGATGGCCTGTATGGCCCCTTCCAACTCTGTGGTTCTATTATTCTATTCTTGCTCCTTTGGAAAAGCACATGGGGAGGCATAACTTGGATGGTAAGGGACTATCAGACAGTATTATGTGCCCATTTGCGGTAATAAGCTGAATCCCAAATGTTTTGTTGTAATGTAACTTGAATATTGCTATCTACCTTTATTTGAGGTAACCTTGATGTTAAGAAGAGGATTTTATAAAATTTAGGAAAATGCATTTCCATACAACTATGCCAAGCATCTATCTAGGCACGCTCAAGCACCCATTCATTAAGTCCACATTGTGTTTGGGGGTCACACTCAGCAAGCTGTCCCAATGCATCCAAATGAATTTGGATATATTATTTGCCTGAATCCACTGATTTCTTTCACTGTTGGACTTTCTCACGCCTCCATTCCCACCCCCCACCTCCTGCCTGCTGATTACCACAGGGAAATTTTTAATGCAATTTTTTGGGTTTAAGCTTAACTACTCAGTGTCTTGGTGTCTGTTCATGATCTTAGCTAATCTTACAAACAGTTCTTGAGACTGTTTCTCAAACAGATTCCACTGACTGTATAAACACAAACAGCAGGATTTCAAGGATGCATCTCCCCCTGTGTAGACATCTCTTTTTCTTGCCCTATTTTATCCTCACGACAACCCTATAAGGTACTTTAAGTAGAGTGAATGTTACTGGTCCAAGTCATGCAGTGAGCTTCATGAAAGAGTAGGGATTTGAACCCAGGCCTCTCAGTTTCTAGTCCAACACGCTAAACCACACTGGGTTTTAGTGATTTAGAAAAAGATGGGTAGCCACGTTTTCTATTGTCTGTAGCAGTAGAAAAGAGTAATAGTTCAGTAGCACCTTAAAGACTAACAGAATTTGTGGCAGAGTATGAGCTTTCATGAGTCACTGCTCACTTCTTCAGGTACCCTGAAAGTGATTTAGAAGACTTCTAAATTCCTCAGATAATTCGTCAGATAATTCGTCAGATAAATTTGCCAGCTCTGTGCAAGTGGTCTCTCTCATGCCTTCCAAATGATCAAAATAATAAACAATGTGATTGAGCCAACAAATACTTAAAAACTATGACATAATACAGGACCTTACAACTTTCCAAATAAATTGAATATGATCAATTTTGTCTTCACAGTAGGTAGCAAATCCATCTTAGGGGCACACGAATCAGTTTCCAGGTAGAACTAGCACAGTTCACCAACACAATTTTTCTAGGTGACATTGTAGACACGCTATTCTAATAAACCCACTAGCCTGAAAAAATGCTCAGGTATCCCAAAAGTATAGGCTGGACTACAGAAAGATTAGCTGTTGTAACTTGTTCCAAAACCACTCTGTGTAATTTCTGCTCCTTTGGAAAAATGGAATTGACAATTTTGGATGGACTTGAGGTAGTTTCTGCATTTCAGTAAAAAAGCAAAGAATAGAGGACATGGCTTGAACACAGCTTTCCAGAGACCATGAGGTAACTCAGCACACCAACAATAAATTTAAACTAATTGCTTGCTTGGATCGGTTGCAAGATCAGACCTTGACATCAAGGGCTGAAAAATCTAATTTCTACCTTTCTATATTTTTAAATTTTGTAACATCCAATCTAATGAAGAGTTCTAGTCAGCTTGAAAGCTCACACAATGTTTAGTGTTAATTTAGTTTGTCCTATTAAAAGGCATTGCACGGATTTCATTACTGAAACTATAAGCCTGCTACAAACAATGACAAACTTCTAGTGACCAAAAAATTCAGTCTCTATAGTTATTTGTGTTTTAAGTGAAGTGCCCTGTACCAAATAGCTTTTATGAGGATAAATGAAATAATGATTGTAAAGAAATTAAAATGCTACAACAATAGTATGATATCAAGTTCATATTACTACTCCATGAATCTAATCCTCTACCATCTCTGCTGCAACTAGTAGCAGCTGATTTCTGGTTGGGAACTTGGTTCAGTCCAATTGATTCAAAGCTTGCTATACTAAATCTGAGCCTAAATTCCATGGATTCATCGGAAAAAATTCTTGTTAAGTGTACAAAGTCAATTATTTTTAAAAAGTTTGGGCTATGCCAAAACTTAAAGCTGATCGGAAATACTCCCCTATTTACTTCCATTTATCGTATCAGAAAATGTGTGAATTGACTAAATACTTCTTTTATTTAACAGATCCTAAATAACATTGCTCTTTCGTGTTACTTAAATGCAGTGCGCTACCTTTCACTGAGATGAAGGGCAGAACCCCTCCTGAGAAACACTTTTGTTCTTATTGTAAAGATTAGGTTGACTCAATTGCCCATATGCTTTTTAGCTGTCCTCGTTATATTTTACTTCGTAACGGATATATTACTCCCTAGACTGATCGTCTACAGAATATTTCAGAACAAAAGAAACTAAAGTTATTATCATCAAGCAAGATAGAGAAATACACACATGACTTAGTCATATTTATCTATGCAGTTGTCCCACAAAATTCACAGTATGCTAGTTCCTTAACTATTACATAACAGGTCACATTTAATTACTAAACACACACATATACTATCCCATTGAAGAGGAAACAATAGATACAGCTTGTTTGTTGCTTAATTAAGATAATTAACAAATATATGAAATATGGCAAACCACTAAGATGGCAACGTATGAACTACAGAAATAGTTTACAAAATATTCTTAGAACTTTCACTACACATATAAAAAGGTTTTGTACTTAGTCATAGATATAAACTCACATTCCAGCTTGTATATATTCATTTTATCCAAAATCGGATACCATTTATCCAGTGGGTTTAAAAGCTCCCGTTCATTACAGCCCTTATCAGCATAAATAGAATATTTCTCTAACATAAAGAAATCCCACATCTTATGAAACCACTGAGAAATCGTAGGGGGGTTGCTATCTTTCCATTTGGGGGCTATGACTAACTTTGCCGCAATTAATAATATATTTATTAAATCTTTCTGAATTACAGACCTAACAAAAGTAGAGCCGGATCTAATGGGAAGATATAACCTGTTAACAATCTAATTTGTATTATAATCTGCTTCCAAAATTGTATTATATGCTTACACTCTCACCAATTATGAAAAAAGGTTGCTTTCTCTCCACAAAGCTTCCAACAAAGTGGAGAAGTTGTGGGAACTACATGTGATAATTTAACTGGGGTTAGGTACCATCGAAGCAAAACCTTCTGAGCAGCAGCTCGTATTACCTGCGATTTGGATATTCTATTTTGAGTGTTCCATATTGTATTCCATTGTTCATTTGTGAGAGATTGTTGTAGATTTTATGCCATGCATTTTGATAGTGAGTTGTTTTACAGCATCTTATTTCAAGTAATAATTGGTATATTTTTGACAAAAAACCCTTTTTCTGTGTTTTAGTAAGGAAAGGTTTCTCAAATTTAGTAAGTGGAGTTTTGAGGTTGCATTTAATATTGGGGGCTTCAAACAAATGCTGTGCATGGAAGTGTTTGTGATATCATCAAAACAACATTTATCATTCATCAAACTCTTTAAATGGGTTACAAGATCAATAAAAGTGCAAGGTATTCAAAAGTTGAACAAATAGAAGGAAAGGATCCCTGTTTTTCTAAAGTTAGTTGTGATCTTAGATGACATGTTTTCTATAGAAAACCTAGTTTAAATTAAAAAAAAACCCACAAAACCTCCCACCAAGGTTACCAAGCCTGTGCCTGGTGATCCCAACAGCTTTGGGAGGTGAGGCATGGAAAGGGGGAGCATTGTGCGATATGACAACATTATTTTCAGATGAAGGCCTGGAAGTGATGTCACTGCATCAAGTGACTCTCTAGGAATTTCCCTAATCTCTATGGTAAAGAATTGTGGGAATTCCTAGAGAGTTATCTAATGTAGTGATGCCACCCCCTCCTGCTATTTCCCTCCACTACTGCATTGAGGGAGCACAAGGGACTGCAGAGCAGCAAGAGTTGGATTTTTCTGTGCGAAGAGCTTGCTTAGATCCTGAATGCCCAAGCCAATACCAATGTGCTGGATATACCTCTGTGCTTCCTGTTCTGCCCACATAATGTGTCTTCAATTTACAGATTTATAGGGAATTAGATAAGCATATGGAGCAGTAATTCTAATAAGCAGTAATTCTCTAGCAGTCTTAACTTCTAAGGGAAAATTACACTCTGGGGGCTCTCTTGATATAGCCAATAGAAGGGGAGTAAAGTTTTATGTCTATTTACACATGCACTCAAATCTGCAAAGCTTTGCAGCTAGAAGAGGCAGGGAAGACAGTTTCACACCCTTCCTGCTCTTCACTGCAGTCCAGCAGCCTGCACGGTTATTTTCCATGTAGATCCCATGATCCCAGGAACTAGGGACTGCTGTGGCAGGGAAAAGCAGGGAGCATCCTGCTTCATCCATCAGTTCCTTCTGCTGACAGAGCGCTGGATTCAGCCCAGTGAATAACAATTGTATATTGATTCTGCTGTTATCTGACTGGCAGAAAAGGCACTTAATTAACGAATACATACAAATAAACTACTAGAGAAAGAATGTGGCTGGCACCCACATTTATTTGAAGTTGTCCTGAAGTAATTTTGTTCAGAATTGATGCTATAGAGTGTTGTTTATCAACACCAACTGTGGTGACAAGTTATATTTAGGACAACCCAACATAAAAAAGACCATCAACCCAGTCCTACAACTGTTTACGCAGAAGTCAATTCTGCTTCGTTCAATAGGTCTACCACCCAAGTAAGCATGCCTACATTTGTAGCATATGTTCCTCATCTGTATGCATTCACTCATTCCTTGGTTTCTTTATGAGCACAAATATCTATGGTTGTGTTCACATGAAGAAGAACTTTGCACATGTGTGCTCATTCCCAACCATTTGGCATTCTGCTTTGTCTCAATGGCTTTTGTTCATTCTCTGGCTGAGTTAAGTAGCCTTCTCCTCTTCCTGCTTAATACCATAAGCAACTATCTCAACAGTCAGGTCCCTTCTGTTTAAAGCAGCGGTGGGGGCTGGGTCCTGGTGGCAGGTATCCCCTGCCTCCACCAGGGGATTGGCAACCCTAAGATTGGTTTTAACCCCAGGAGAACTCCAGCCCCCACCTGGAGGTTGGCAACCTTAATCTGGAACCAAAACCCCAAAGTCTTTCCTAGCCTTTCTGTTAAAGTTCTTTTAACTGGAAATGCCAGGATATAAGTGATCTTCTTCATGCAAAACACAGGATCTACAATATCATAGCCTTTTTCAGTTGATTTCCTTTTTAGAGAATTTGATTAAACAAGCCTAAATCTAACTATGCTGGTTGGGCTAGCAAGTTAATCTGGTTAATCACTTTAAGTCAAGTTTCACAGGATCATCACTTACTGAGAAGTCTCATAGAAAACTCAAATTTTCCCAGCATCCCTAGCCATGACACAAATAGATTCACAGTGTAATATTAAAGCAGGATGTGTATGCACTAAAAATGGTAAAATGCTCCTCTGATAATTTTCCCACTCTACAATTAGCAATAAAAAACAGCCATTTCCTAAACATTATGCAGGTCATAAATTATGAAGCCCACAGATTGGTGATTAAGAAAACAATTCTAAGCAAAGAATATATTTAATTCTTATTTTAAAAATGTATTGTGAACAGTCTTTAAAGGGTTTTACACTTCTGAGAAAGCTTTGCTTTGTTCCTTCCCTTCTGTATAAATCATAGATCAAGGTGGTGTATAGATTCCTCTAGGATAACAGAACTGATTTATGTATAAGACTTGGTGTTCATCAAAATTTTTGTACTTCTTGAGGTTTATCTTGCCTCTTCTGGTGTTGAAATCCTTGCAATTAAAATCAATCAGAATGGAGCCCACTGTCCCTATGTAATCTAAAACATATAAAGACCAGAGTCAGCATATCTATTAAGAGTACAAACAAGCAGTTGTTCCAGTTGCCAGTTTTACTAGCAGCCTTTCTGTTCCCCCAGTATTGACTTCCTGTAGTACCTACGAGGATTGCTACAGTATTAGGATACTACAACATCATTGATTGATTTAATACGCACCCCTCAACACTCTGGACAGGGGGACACTTGTAACTTTTAGCACTTTTAAGCTCCAATTTTTCATACCTAGGACCACTGACACCCCCACCCACACACACATACTGTCTTACATATTGCAGACTGAAAAGCCAGAAGAGTTAAAAAACCAAAAATTTGAAGGACAAGATTGTCCTACAATATGTCATCAGTTGTTCAAAATATTCCTCAAGAGTCTCAGCATGTGCTCTAGAAACACGAGGCATCTATCTAGCCACACGGGGAGTTAAAGTTTTAGACGCCCTGGAGAGGAAGCCAATTCTTTGAACACTGAAAACGCACAAAACCTGGCAGTTTCTGCTAGCACTAGGCAGACACCTTAATTTTTTTATATATAAACTGCCCAAATATGTATAATGCAAAGCCCCGAAAAACTATATATAATAAACCCAAGGGATGTAAATACACTAAAACAGAGATATATATTTATTCCTAAAAGGTAAAGGTTCCCTTGCTCGAAAGCCAGTCGAATCCGACTCTAGGGTTGCAGTGCTCATCTCCGTTTCAAAGCCGAAGAGCCAGCACTGTCCACAGACATTTCCATGGTCATGCGGCCGGCATGACTAAACACCAAGGCGCACGGAATGCTGCTACCTTCCCACTGAAGTGGTACCTGTTTATCTACTTGCAATTTCTTGCTTTCGAACTGCTAGGTTGGCAGGAGCTGGAACTAGAGACGGGAGCTCACTCCGTCATGCAGCACACTCGGGTCTCAAACTGCTGAACTACCGACCTTCCACAGCCTGCAGTTCAGCATCTTAACCACATTATTCTTAGGAAATCATTAACACAAAGTTTACTAATCATCAGAAGGGGTGGGAAGGTATTGCAAAAGCTGGGTAAAAAGAGAGTTGTTCCACTACCACCCCCATATGGAAACAGGGCAAGGCCTAGATAGGACACCTAGATTCTCAAAATCTTTTTTCTAAAGTTCCCATTTCTGGGAAGCATATGGGTGAGCACTACTGCTGCCAAGGACATGGTATGCCAACCAAAGAAATACATGTGTGTTCCAAGGTGAAGAAATTCCAACTGAATTCAAGCTGAGTTAATTTAAAGCTCCCAGGAATGCCACTCTGCAATAGGGAAATGGAAGGAAGTAAACAGCGGGGTCCCATGAGGATCGGTATTGGGGCGGGGACTATGTAATTTATTCATAAATGATCTGGAACTCAGGGTGAGTAGTGTAGTGTCCAAGTTTGCATATGAAAGACTGAAGAGTTCCAAGAGGATCTCCATAAACTGCGTGAGTGGGCGACAATGTGGCAAATGAATTTCAATGTTGATAAGTGTAAGGTGATGCACATTGGGACAACTTCAACTTCAAGTATAGGCTAATGGGTAGGGATAGGCACAAACTGCTTAATGAACTAAAGTTCGTAATGAATTTTGACTAGTTCATGGCTCACAAACTGAGGTTCTGGCAGGTAAACCAGCATGCACTTTCCACCAACTTTCAAGTAGTTTGTGGTGGCTCGCAAATTGATACATTTCCAGACAGACTCTCTCCACTCAAACAAAATGTTTACCAAACTTCAAAGCAATGGGGGGGGGCAGAATTCTTCAGTCTTGGAAACACTCTTGTCAGTTTCAAACTAGTCTTGTCAGTTTCAAGAGGGTTTTTTTTACCCCTTTGCCTGAGTTCCTTTGTATTCTTTTCTCTTGCACAGAGCTTGCAAAATCCACCCCCCCTTGCTTGGATTTGCTTTGACTCTGTGCTTGCTGATCATTGCTGCACTGCCAGATGGGCACTTCATCCTTTCTCCCAAGCTATCAAGTGCTCTCTCCTCCTTCTACACTATGCTGGCTCAAAAGAGGCTGGCAGTGGCCTCCTGGAAGAAAGAGAAGCCCAGCTGTGACTGCAAAGCATTCTCACTTCTCGATGCTTCCCCCATTAGGTCTGCTACTCGATCCAGCTGCTCAGGTAAGGATTCCATCAATATGGGGCCTAATTCTTCCGATTACGAAAGGGAGTAGGTTGCGGCAGCTGACTGGCCAATGACAGAGATTATCTGGCTTGACCTTAGTCCTGTTGGGTTTGTACTGGTTCTGCTGGGCTTGCAAAAATGCCCCCTCCCATCTTCAGTTTCTACTGCAAAAATTCTCTGGGATTTCTGTTTTGCTGGGCTAATACTGCCCTTGCTTTTTTGCTGATTTTTTTCATCCACTGGAAACAAATGGAGGCACCTTCTTTGGGGCTCCATAACTCAAATCCTGTAAATCCAATCCTTACCAAACTTGGACAGCAGGTAGAGGACAATTATCTGGAGATCCCCTGTGAGTTTGGTGTCTCTAGCATGCTGGGGGGTATTCTACTGTATCATGAAACTCACAAACTGAACTGGTTCATTTAACCCCTCAAAGTTTGTAATGGTTCATGGTTCGTGAACTGGGTAGCCACAAACCATGAACTGAACCACATTTTCCCAGTTCATGCCCATTCCTACTAATGGGGTCTGAACTTGCTGAGTCTGAGAGGGGAAAAGATTCTGGAGTCATAATCGATAATTTAATTAAAGTGTGAACCCAGTGTGCAGCAGCAGTGAAATAGGCAAAATCTATGTTAGGGATTATTAGGAAAGGGATTGAGAATAAAACAGCCAATATTATAATGTCCTGTGTAGATCTGTGGTGCTGCCTCATTTGGAATACTGGTCACCGTATCTCAAAAAGGACATTGCAGAGCTGGAAAAGTAGAGAAGAGGCAACCAAGATGATTAGAGGGTTAAAGCACCTTCGCTATGAGGAAAGGCTGAAGAGTCTGGGACTTTTCAGTTTAGAAAAGAGATGACTGGGGGGGGACAACAAGATAGAGATTTATACAATTATGCATTGGGTGGAGAGAGTTGAGAAATTTATCTCCCTCTCCCAAAATACCAGAACTCAAGGGCATCCAATGGAGCTGATGGGCAGCAGGTTCAGGACAGACAAAAGGAAAAACTTCTTTACACAGAGGGTGATCAAAATGTGGAATTTACTGCCAGAGGATGTAGTGATGGCCACAGGAATAAATAGCTTTAAAAGGGGATTAGATAGATTTATAGAGGATAACTCTATCAATGGCTACTAGCCAGGAGGCAACATCAGGGGAAGGCCTTGGCCTCTATGACCTATTGCCAGTTTGGTGTAGTGGTTAAGTGTGCGGACTCTAATCTGGGAGAACTGGGTTTGATTCCCCACTCCTCCACTTGCACCTGCTGATGTGACCTTGGGTCAGTCACAAGCTCTGGCATAGCTGTTCCTGAAAGAGCAGTTTGTGTCAGAGTTCTCTCAACCCCACCCACCTCACAGGGTGTCTGTTGTGGGGAGGGGAAGGAATTTGTAAGCCGCTCTGAGACTCCAAGTGAAGGGTGGGGTATAAATCCAATCTCTTCTTCTTCTTCTTCTTCTTCTTCTTCTTCTATTGTTGGCCCTCCAGAGGAACTGGTTGGCCACTGTGTGAGATAGGATGCTGGACTAGATGGACTACTGGTCTGATCCAGAAGGGCTCCTTTTATGTTCTTATGAAGAGCTGTCCAATAAGGGGAAGAGAAGTGGGGAAATCCTCTTGTGACTTGAACTAATCATTCTCTTCTTTGCTAGGATTTATAAGAAGTCAGTCCAGGATGGCTAAGGCAGAACAAGGAAACTGCTCAGCAGTAGACTTAATAATTCAAGGGAGCATAGGGAATCACAAAAAAGGGCAGAAAAAAGGTAGAATTCTGATGGCAAGTGAATATTTTTTGTGACTCTTTGTGTCAGTCAGAAGCACACAAAAGAAGAACCAGTTTTTGTAAGATGGCTGCTTGAGTGGTTGTGGTTAAAATCTCTAGTAAGATTGCCAGGCCCAGCCAAAACCCGGGGGGGGGAGATAGAGGGGTGGCCACTGGTGACAGCATGATGTCACTTCTGTGGAAAACTGAAAAGTGATGTCAGTCCTCTCTAGGAATCACTGGAAATTCTATGGTTTTGTCATAGAGTTCCTAACAACTCCTAGAGAAGCCTGGCATTATTTCCAGGTTTACACCAGGAGTGACCTGCCATTGTCCCGACAGCTATTAAAAAAAAAAACTTTCTCCCACTGGGAGGTCTGGCAATCCTAGACATTATGATAAGTGTCTGGCTTAAGCTCATGTGACAGACTGCACTTTAAAAGCAGGTTTCATAGTGCAGCTAAATCAGAGAACCAAGAGGTAAAGAGTTTACTTTTTCCCTGGAATGGAGAGCTTGAGTGACAGGTTACTCCTCTTCTCTGATTGGTCAGCGCCAGTTGAGGAAAATATATGATCTGCTGAGTGCTGAGGGGAGAGTCAATTGGAGTCTGAGTTCCATTCTGGAGTGGTTCTGTCAGGCAGAACCATTCTGAATGCGATCAGTTGGTTTCTGACAGAATTTGGAGTCAGTGTGTCTGATAGGAAAAGTCAGACAGATTCACCTGCTGAGTGAAAGGAAAAGACTCCTTGGGTTAACTGTGTTATATCTATAACCTGAGGAGGAATTCAGATCAAGAATTCATAGTCTCAGTGTCAGCATAAGCCTCTTACTTAGATACCAGAACTGGGAGGGAGTTTTGGCAAGAGTGATTAGGGTAGTCTGTGGAAATTCCCTTTCAAGCCAAAAAAGAAAAGAAAAGAACAGGGTTATTTCTTCTGAGGAAAAGAAGATTAATTCCTGCCCAGTGCCAAAGAGAGTTTAGCTCTCAGGAGGACCCTGGTCTGTTGTAAAGGGAAAATGGTTTTAGACATCTCAGAAAACAAAAATACATTGTAATTTAACACGGGAGTTAGGTTCATAAAGATAGTGATCAGCTCCAGGAAATCTGAACTGCCAGAGGAAACTCCCTGAAAAAACAGTGTTGCTGTAACTACTATACTAAGTAAAACACCTCTTACTGCTAAGAACTAAGAATACCTGAAAATAAGCTTTAATAACACAATTTTGCCTGTTTAAAGAAGTGAATTCTGTACCATCTACAACTTTTACCTCAGCAATCCCCATCCCTGCCTGTTGAATAAACTTGTTCTTTTGTTTTACAGTTAATCTGTCTACAGTGCCATTTCAAAAGGGAAATAAGAAGAGGGCTCCCGCTTTTCTACAAGAAGTTCCTTGGGCTGGGCTAAAAGCCGAATTATATTCTATAGACAGGGTGGGACAGAAAGTTTTGTATAAACCACATTCATTTACATGCTACTGGTGGCTGCTCAGTCACAGCAGGGAACTAAAAGAATTTTGGCAGGTAAATCTGTCTCAGAGTGGGGAAACTGACAGGGGTCTGTCATAGTTTGCTAAGCCTAGCCTGGCAACCAAGAGGAGACTGGGGCAGCGCAGACATTAGGCAGTGACCATCAGTTAATGGCATGATGTCACTCTAGGAATTGTCTCAGATTCTATGCTCAAACCATAGAGTTTTCAGCAATTCCCAGAGAGGACTGATGTCACTTCTGGGTTTCTCTAAACCAGACATTTACTATAATGTCCAGTTTTACTTTGAGCTCCTTATCCTTCAATTTTCTAGCTGAAATGCTGAATAATACCTTGTTTTGTACCAAAAAAATGCATTCAAATGCATCCAAGTGGCATGCTCCTAGAGAGCATGTTCAGTATGGGAAAATCACATTTTCCTAGCACAATGAGGGAAGTGAGAATTTAGCAGTGAACACTGAAATGTTTTACAATCTATCCGTAGGATGGAAGCTGTAGATTTTACAGCTCCTGTGCATTTCAGTGAGGCTTAGGAGTAAGTCCACCAGGCATTTCCCTGCACATTATTGTATAGCACTAAGGAAAAGAGCATCTGTTAAATGGTTTTTAACAACAGCATTCACTCACTTAATCCAAATCAGTTCCTGAGAGAAACTGTAAAAAAAATTCGTTTTTGAGGTTTTGGCATCTACATCTGCTGAATGATTTATTTCTAAGACATTAACTGTATATTACAGAGGGAAAACACTGTTTGACCTCAGGCAAGCTAGTGTGAGACACAAGCATGTTCCTGGTTGAATGTTCCTTTTTAAATTTTTCATGAACTTCTCCCAGCAGGGCCTCTCTTTAAACTCTGAAAGGGAGGGAAGCCTTAACATCCTTAATGGCTTCAGCCCAGCTACCAGAAAAACATCTATTTCCTCACCCATCCCATTTTTAATTCAGTGTAAGAATGCCCAGTGGGTCTAAAGACTATCAGTTGCAGAATAATCATTTCTTACCAAACCAGTGTTATATTAAATATTTAATAATTTATTACTATTGCTTGCCATGGCTCTAGTAATATTTAAAGCCCCAGCTCCTTGAAGGTTAATGATGATGTCTTTGTTTTTCTTAGACTTGCTAAATATAGAACACTTAGTGTGATCCCTTTGCTTTCTCTCTTCTCATTTCTAACTCCTCTGGTGTCTGCAGGCCTCATTACAAAGATCTGTTGTTGGTATCAGTTTTGGTCTTTATACTTGGCCGGGAACGGTGTGGGACGATCTGTAATGTTAGAACTGAAGTGAGGGAGAAGTGAAGGGAGGGTCGTTTAAACAGAACTGCAGCACTTTGTTTTAAATAGAATGAGAGACATTGGCTGCGGTCACTGACCTCTTACCACAACTTCCTCCCGCTGTCGGTTTATCCGCCATTTTTTTTATCGGATGAAAACTGGTTACACGTACCTCTTGAATTGTGCGATGAGTTCAGACAACTCACTGTTTAGTTTACGTCAGACAACTTGGCTGTAGGGTTGCCAGCCTCCAGGTGGGGCCTGGAGTTTCCCCAGAATTACAACTGATCTCCAGACTTTCTCCAGAAAATGGCTGCTTTGGAGGGTGGACTCTGTGGCATTATACCCCACTGAGGTCCCTCCCCAGGTTTCACCACCAAATCTCCAGCAATTTCCCAAGCTGCAGTTGGCAACTCTAGTTTTGAACCATTTGAATCTCTGCAGGTTAGCTGCTCCCTCAATCCCCTTTCTCTCCCACAGACTCAGGGTATAAGTCGGCGCCATCCCTTCTTAAAGGCTGCTCCAGAGATAAGAACAATCAGATTCAAAATGTGAAATGTTCAGATTTGTTTTTTGAAAGAAACAGTTTGTGTCGGCTCACCTGCTGTCTCCTCCTACACTGCTTTCAGTTTGGGGATTGGTGCAGTGACCCCACAGTCTCCACTGTTGACCCCACAGAGGGGAGTGGCCCTGCAGTGCTGGCTTGTAGCACAGCGGGGGCTGCTTAGCTTGACTTGCTCCAGGGCCATGTACACTTCCTAATCCAGTCCTGTTCAGGCCCCACCTACAGGTTGGCAACCCGGCTGTTGGTTAAGCAGTGGCTGAACACAAGAAGAGGCAGCTAACTGGTTAATGAAAGCACCCCTCGCCTAGGCATTACGGCCAACCCAGAATATATGAAACATGTCTGTGTACATCTAGCAAACCAGCTGAATGACTAGACACATAAAGGAGTCAGGAACAAAACAAATGGAGCACAGTAGGCAGGTAAACCTGAGTTTATGTACATTTTGGTCTCAGGGGGTTGTCATCACCACAACTTGAAGTATGTTCCTTGGCACTGCTCTGTAAATTGATGCAATACATTTATGCAAAAGTTTCTTTTCTCTTCTTATTGATTACAGACAACAAGCCAGGCTGAAATTTAAGCAATTCATCAACATTTTGCCACTAATTTATCTCCTAACAAATTTGCTACAAGAAGGATAGAAATGTATTTTCAATAGCAACGGCATATTTATAAGTAAATAAATGAACAACTGTCATCCAGGAGAACCATTTTAAGCCAGTTTTTTTTAAAAAAAGAAAGAAACTTTAGTCTGCACTACACTTCTCTTGATGCATATGATGTAACACAAAATGGATGATGCAATACATAAATCTTAACCTGTAGATCTAGCTGCCCGCTTCCCATTAGTCAAAGATGTACATTTTAAACTGTCTAGTATTTTAGAATGATGTTTGTGAACTGGCAGATCCAGGAGTAAATTAGGTTTAAAGGGAGTGAATGCCCACCTCTGATTAAAAGGTATACAGTAATATACCTTGTTCCTTCCATGGCATTATTCTAGATGATAAAGATATTCTACTGCAGCTTTTCTTTTAAGCCATATTACAATAATAGCAGAAGGCTGAATTAAATTTGGGGGATTTAATCAGACTGATTAAATCCTCATGACTAAAATTCAGATGATTCTCTCTCCAAACAAATTAAATAGATCTGTATTCTAATTTCCCTTTATAGTACAGTTTAAGCAGATATATGTGATAACAAAAAATTATGTGGAAATGAGAGTCCAAGAACACTCGGAGAAATAAATGCTTAGCTTTCATCCTCTGAATGAATGCACACAATACTTTGCAAGAGAAACTGATCTGAGGGAAGGGCATTTTTACAAGTATTTATTTATTTTATTTTATTAAATTATTTATAGTCTTTCTGAATGAGTCTCAAGGCATATTACATAGTATAAATCAATGCTTACAATAGGATGAGACATCTAAAAAGCACTGTAATAGGACTAGGATTATAGAAATCTGAAACAAAGCATAAGTATTAGACCTGACAAGCAGGAAT